>NW_027432380.1:0-12333 GCF_044706935.1 Curcuma longa
TAGTCCCAGAAACCTTCCAGTTCTCTTTCCAGGGATCTCGTCGCACACTGCTGACACTTTCGGCCTCACTGATCCTTGCTCCTAAACCACTAGTAGACGCTCATAGTCACACTTCGCACCACGGAAGAGGGGGCTCCATTCACTCCTTTCCTTACATGACACACTTCCCCTATCTCCCACCTCTAAAAGCACACGCTCCTCGCGCCCTTAATCACTAACTCGCAGTCGGAATTTATATTTATTTTAGGGCTCCCATTCCTTCGCGAGGCTCCCGCTCCTATCCTTGATCCCCGCACCTTATATTTTTCTTCCACGCGACGAGGTCCGTATCGACACCAAAAGAGAGAACTACACCTTTGAATCAAACTTGAAGAGACTGAGCCAACAATTATTCTATTATAAGAATGGTAGAGCCGAGCCCTACCAGACTATGGTCGCCGAAACCGAACTATGACTATTCTATTATAATAAAGAATATGATGCTTCTATAATATAAGTTCCGCATTCTCACCGAACCATTTATTATATTACTTGAACTTTGATTCTATTCTACTCCGCTCCGCACCTCTCTCGTTCGTGGAAAGAAAAGAAAGATAAGACTTGTCGGCTGATCTTCATCTCTGCCCTCTTACTCGCATCGCTCCCACTGAGCCCGGAGTACAAGAACCAGAGAGGCTTTCCTCGCATAGCTTCCCCGAGTCACCCTTTGATTCTTCGTCGGCATAGCAAGATTCAAAGCTTTCCTTCTCTTGGTGGAGCACCTCTCCATTTGACCATTTGAGTGAGCTACTCAGCCTCCCTTGGAGCAATCTGCCTCACTAGCTTGAAGACCCGAGTCCGCTATCGCTATTAAGAGGACCCGCCAAAATCAATATAATTCCCTTCTCTTTTATTCAATGGTGTGGTGAGCGGGCACGACCCAACCAACAGCAAATATGGTGAGCGGGACTGACTGGGGGAATCGAACCTAGCATCCGCTTTCATGAATTGATCTTTTCACTGCTCATAGACCACTGGACCAAAACATTCATTTCTCTTTTGACACTCTGGCTTGCTCAACCTGATCTCAGGCACCTTACTTACAAGTCTAGTCTAGTTCACTCTTCAGTCTGGTTCACTCTGATTCTTGCCCGTGCTACCCCGACCTCCGTTCTATCTCCCACGGTGCTAGGTCTTTTCACTTCCACCTACCTTACCTTTATAGAGTGAAGTGGGGCTCCTCCCTCTTTCCTGGCTCGTGCTTCTGCTTGCTAGGCCTTCCTTAACGGGACTTGTAGTCGAGTAGAGCCAACCAACTAAACCATACCGAAATAACAGGTTCCTTGACAGACCAAGCTCGACAGGTGGAAGTATGCGCCGATCATTAGGCAGAGGAAAGGCAGATGATGGGCGGCTCCTTTCACTAAGAGTCTGCTCTTCACGGGGTGAAGCAAACGAAAGAGAAAGTGAAAGATCATATATAGAGAGGGGGGAAAGATAAAGAGAAAGAATGAATGTAAAGAGATTATAAGTTGCCATTCACGTTGGCCCCATATATTACAAGTCGTGAATAGAAAGAGTGAGTTGGAAAGGAGAGAAGGTAGGTTTCGGGACAAGAATGAAAGCTGCAGCCATCCAACTTTAATTGAGTACGCGTTCATAACTTAACTTATTATATGATATAAGCTTTTGCCCTCTCCCTTTGGTCGAGCTATTATAAATATATAGTAAGGGACTCTTATAGACTTTGATAGATAATAGAAGCGCTGCACTAATGACATTTGAAACCTTGTAATTTATATTTATTTTAGGGAGTTAAATTAAGGGCTCGCTCTAAATCTAAAGATAGAAGTAGCTCGAGGGCCGAGTGACAACGACGGGGGCGACGTGAGTGAATGGCTTTGGGAATTACCATGAACTCTACTGTTCGCCCCTTCATTGACTATGATTCTCCTGATAGGAAATATAGTAATTCGTAGCACAATGCCATTCAGATATTAGCGTCAGACAAAAGAGAATCGAAAGACACGGTTAGCTTCTATTTTCGCACTCTGCGCCATTCACTCTTTGGTGCTAGACCTACTGGTGCTTGAGAACGACTGAAAGAATGTTTTTATTTGATATTTATTTAAGGCCCCAAACATCTAGTAAGTATATTATGTCAATGGTACAAAGCCCATAATTCGACCTGGTGCTAGCGACGTGGAGGGGCTTACACGGATACCTGCAACTAGAAGTATGTAGTGCCTTTCGCTATCTTCTTTTAATAGGGCACCCGCAACTATTTGTCTCTTGTATTATAGTATGATGACAGACTACAGAGCTTCAACAAGAGCAGCAACTGGAACTGACTCTTACGGCACAATCAACATGGTGACCTGGAGAGCTCTGGTGTAGCGAGAGGAACTAACTTTGGGAAGAGAGAAGGGAACCGAGGAGAGGATAGAGAGAAGCTAAGTGGAGCGGAAGCGAGAGTTTGACTCTAACAACGAGACTTGAGTTTGTAACGAGTAGCTCGAGGGCAGAGGAGGTTAGGGCTGCGGCTATTACTGTTAGGGCATTTGCTTTCATTTCTTTTCTTTCTTGGTTGCTTTTCATTGAAAGTTGATTCAGTTCCGGGTAAGGATCAGAAAGAGTTCTCGCCCGGCCACTTAGCTGACTTAATTGACGCTGCATATTCTTAGTGTTTTGTTTCCCGTCCCTCTCTCTCGTTGCTGACTTCCTTCATTCATGCTGGTTACAAAGACAAGGAGACTCATTAGAAGGAATCTGGCCCTTAGCTTTAGGGCCTTGCCCATATTCTTAAGGCAAGAAGAACCGAATGCCCACCATTGGAATTGGAGCTGGATCATGCTATCTCACCCAGCAGCTATAGCTATTGGATTTTGCAAGATTCTCCACTTGGAAGGCGCAGCTATTGGAAGGCTGCTATTGGAAGCTATTGGTATTGGAATGGAAGGTGTAGCTATTGTAAGGCTGCTATTGGAAGGGATCAAAAGACCCGAACTCCTCCCTATGGTCACCTCACTCTCACGCGATGCCTTCTCTCTAACGATGCATTCTCTCTCACCTTATCCCTCATCTCACTTCTCGCATTCCCTATCCCCACCAGCATCGTCATGAATCACGGAGTACCTATAGACCAGAGCCCTTTTGTTTGAACCCTTTTCATTCATTTTCTCATTCATTCGTGTTTTTTCTTCACTTGGAGATTCTTTCTTCGGCCTATCCCTCTCTCTCAGATCCGTCTCTCCCTTTCGCTCTCGGCTTTCGTTTCGTGGAGAAGAGTACCCCCGGGACCGGGACTCGCTTGACCATCGCATGTGAGGTGGCGCCCTACCGCTCCCCTCCTGACATGAACATAAGTGGGGTGGGCTTCCCAAACATTGTAGGCTGACTGAGTAGGTTCCCATTATCTTTCTCCATAAGCAAGAATAGGCTTCCTATGATCTGTCTTTCTGGTCGGCTGGCTACGAATCCTATCCTCTTAGGCAAGATCGGGAATCTGTCCGCAACTATCCCCTTACGTGCACTAGCGAGATCAACTGACCGACTAGCGAGACCATCTTTCCCGAGATCACGCACATCCCGGTAGTCGAAGGAATCTTTCCCGAGATTACGCACATCCCAGTAGTTGAATGAGAGAGCCGAAGAGAGCTTTGCCACAGATCTTGAAAGTAAAGAGAATCATTCCATAGAGAGAGCAACACAACATTATAATATAAAGAAATAAAGAAAGGTCTATGTCTCTCGCCGGGGCTCATGTAATGACGCGTTGACTAAGATCTTTTTTATTGTTCAAGATCTCCGAATAAGGGCTCTCTTTCTCGTCCCATGTGTGATCTACAGAAGGAAGGCACTATCCCGCTTGCTATGCCGGAGATGCTATGATTGGACGGGGCTCTACAAGTGCTCAAAAGAGGTCATTGGACCAAATAAGAGTCACGGGTCCTAATACAATGATTCACGCGTGGTGAAATTCTCGAGTGGAAGAGGGATAGAGCCAGGGCATCATGAACTTGGTCTCGCACTCAGAAGGAGCATAATTCAAGAAGGACATGGCGGATAGCATCTAGCAGACAGTAGCGCAGATAGGGACAGAGAGCTTAGCCTCTTGGAATAGCATGCCTTGGACTCCTGGTCTAGTATGGGTAAGCCGCCTCACTCCATTCGCACCGTGTAGTGGGACAGTCGGGGAAGGGTAGGAGGCATCAGTCGCTATGGTTCACCCGTCCCTGGGCACCGCTTCCGTAACCCCAGACTCTTTGCTAGGACTGATCCATCCCCGTAGGACTGGCTCGACTTCGTATTCGGTATCGGCCTAATCCGGGTCTCATCCCTAAGCCTGCAGTCGGAGATGGTTAAGGAGCTCGCTCTACAGTTTCGGATAGGCAGATCAGGAGTCCGTCTTTCCTGTAGCTCACTCACTTTATTGTAGGGATAGAATCGTTGTACCATCTACTCATTCCAGTAGCTCAGTCACTTGTATGCCATCTACTCTTTCCAGTAGCTCACTCACTTGTATGATTGGGATGAGAATAGAGAAGATCTTTCATAAGAGAGTGAAAAGTAGGAAATAGGGAGGAAGGTAGGAGCCAGGTCATAGTTAAAAGTAGGAGTATCCCACCCGACGGAGGCATATGAGGGGAGCCTCGCGCTCCATTATGTTAGAGCTCCAGTCGCTATCGCCACTTCTGTAGGACCATTTGAGACTGCTTTTCATTTGATAGGACCATCCTGTCCCTTTTCTTTTCATTTGATGGGACCATTTGATCCTGTCCTGGAATAGTGGGGTGGGATCTTCTCCTCTTCCCGACCTACTAATTGGAGGTGGGACGCAACGAGATCAAGGATTTCTTTAGACCCGGCCTGATCGACGGGGGTATAGCATCACAGGAAGGAAGCGACTGACAAGGAGCGTAGAAGAGGAAGCGGCGGAAGACTCTACTTAATGCATGGCTTTAGAGGAGGGAGTAGACCTGGAAGTGGAAGAGTGGGATCTCCCCTGCGAATATATGGGGCAAAGAAGGTGAGGTCGGGCGAGTATAATATTGAGAAGCGCAGTGGTGGGGACCGTGTTGGAGAAGTTTGGTAGATCGATCTCGATAAAGGGAGGACCCATAGGGGAGTTATCGGACAGAGGGTAGTCATCGGGCTCATCGTACTGCTCACACTCATCCCCTGATCGGCCAGACCAACCCAGAGCCCTGATCGGAAGACGTACTCTTTGCACTCTAGACCTACTCGGATTCTAGCAGTCCTTCTCTCTCGGATAAGGAAGACCAGGGGTATGATGCATTTCGACAGACATATGAGGGAGGACCCGAAGGAATAGTAAGAGGGCCAAAACATTAACCTTCCCTTCCTTATCGCAAGCACCGAAGCTAGCTAGCTGCATTCCTATAATAAATTCCCGAAGCTTTCTAGTTCCTGCCTCTGCCGCACCGGTTGAGGTCGAGCCGAGCTTATCTTCCTCACTGGCGAGCTATTGCATTGATAGGAGGGCTCCTCCGGGGCTGTTCCACTCACTAGCTCTAGCTGGGGCCTATCCCAGTTGAATTCATTCTTTTTCGCTCCGCACCTTCGCACTCCACACCCTTCCTTTTCCGGCTTAGGCTCGTTTACGCTACATTCCCACGGTGCTAGGTCCTTTAGACTAATGGTGGGCTCGCGTGCGCTTCTTATTCTTAGGTGGGCTTGCTCAACTCCAGAACTTATATTATAGTATGGAAGTGAAGTTCAGTACTCTCAGTCCGGGTAAGAGGACAGTAGTAGTTGGATTCTCACCTCCCACTGGAGGAATTCACAGCTCCGCTTCGCACCTCTACTATTCTTTCTTCTCTGCGGTAGCTTCCCCGAGTCGGCTTTCCTCTGCCTCAGGTATGTGGGATGCGACGGTACGCCTCTGTACTATGCCTAAGGTATGCCGCGGTGTGCTATGCCTCTGCGCTAAGCCTCTGCGCTATGCCTAAGCCAGTGGGAGTGGGAATTAGGTGCTATGCCATGGGGGGCCCGACTCCGTGCTCTGGTGGGATTCCTACGCCAGGGACTATGAGAACTCAGCCTCTCAGCTGCACACTTGCCCGTGATCTCTTGTAAGGGCTTTCCTCTTGTCGTCCGCCAGACCTTACACGGGAATTGAACCTCCGCCAGGGATCTTCTCTCGCAGCCTCTACCTGAGAGCTCCAGCTTACCAGTTCTCTCGCTCGCCCTCCTACTCTTATAAACTAAGATGCCTAGAATCGTTTCAGTTTCACTGTCTATGGCTTGGATTTGATATTGGCTTGTCCTCAGGCTTTGATCTTCTATGGACTTACCATTTGTATTTGTTTCATTTTCTCATTAGGGACCACTTGGACTAAGCATACATACCCGGCTCTTTGAGATTGAGTTTGCCCGTCTCTATTCCTCCTTTTCTGTGTTAGGAATTTTGGGGACCCTTTAGAAGTAGCGGAATCACGAGTTGAAGAAAGAGGGTTGAAACCAAAGAACTTTCTAGAGTCGGCCCTTACTGTAATTGGCGGGCTTCTTTCTCTGTCTTGCTGGTGCCCGTGGCTTAGTGACTGATAAATTATAGGGGGAGTGGTTGAAGGATTAAGACTTGAATGAAGTGGGTTCAGCATCAATTTATGTGTTTGCAGGCTCTGGAAGTCATTAAATTGTGGGTCCTTCCTTCACTTCATAGAATGGCAGTATAATCTACTTTACTTATATACTGGAAGGGCTCAGAGGATCCAAACTCAAGGTCTTTCTTCGCCGAGAAAAGGATGCTGAAGAATCACGAAGCATAGTCTAATGCAGCTCCCTTTGACCGAGAACAATAACTAGTAACCCTTCTCGTCATGGAGTTACTAAGGCCTGCTTCTCTCGCGACTCCTTTCCTTATTGGTTGAATTGCTTGTCGCTACGCTAGCCCTTTCTTTTGGTTCCAAGTCAGTCCTATGAGACTAAGATCAAATTCCCATCTATTTAGATGAGTGAGGAATGAACTTAAAAGTACACTCTCTCCCTTCTAAGAAGGAATGAACTGAATTGGTGAAAAAGAAATGAAGCGTGAACGACTCAAGTACCGCATTCGTGAACAAAGAATCATAGCTCCTCTAAGGTATACTGAGGTGCGCATAGAGTATGGGCACATTGCCAGGTGGAGATCTGAGCTCTCGGGATGAGACATTCAATCGGCTTGCTAGTTTTAAGATTAATTAATAGCCCTCCCCGATCGGCTTACGCAAGGTTGAGGTCTGAGCCCTTATAGGTGTGGGTGACTTGGAACCGGACGCTGAAGGGCAGAAAGATAAGGTATGGCTAAGCGCTTCTAGAATAAAGGATCTCGTTGAGCACTCTAGTAGACTCTGCAAAGACTCTTTCTTTAATATCCCCATAGGACAAGACCCCAAAACCATATCTGTTGTTCTGGACTCTGTGGGCTACAAAAAGAACTTGCTGTAGCCGTCTCTTTCTGTCTCAGGAAATGCGAACCCGAGAGAACTGGTTCAAGACCGCTCCATAGGTGTTGGCGCGCCGGGACAAAGAAATCGCCTACACTCCGAAAGGCTAGTTGGTCGGCGAAAGAGGCCATCACTCGAAGCGAAGCCGAGATCACATCAGAACAGGAGAGTTCGCTATGACGTGGCACAATCATATCAATATCAACAGCTCTTGCAGCCGGTTGCGGGAGAATATATTCGGGATCATAGATCCTCGGGAGAAAGTATAGAAATTATGGGGAGGTTCGGTCGCAAGCCAGACAGCCGCGCCCGGGAGGCTCTACCCTTTCTATCTATCTAGCTAGGGGGACTCCTTAATTCGGTGCATTCCCAAGAACCATAAACTTCGGCGTACAGTGTACATTGGACTTGACGGCCACCCTCACTAGGTCCATAGAGTCATGAACCCGCTTCACCGCTCTTTTCTGCCGCTCCCGTTGGTATAGTAGGTAGGTCTCTACTCTATCAAATAAGGTCGGCTCTTCGGCTCAGCATTAATCTCTTGTTAGGCTCAGCAGCTATGAGGGGCTCTTCCTCCATAAATTTAATCCTAAGCCGACCACATTGCATTAAATATAATTGGTTTCTCGCCTTCCTCAAGGGCTCCTCGGTGCAGAGCTAGTTCGATCTATTCTTTCGGATGTGAAAAAGTGCTTTTCCTTACTCCACTCCCCCCGCTTGAGCCTGCTGACATACCCTCCTTATATAGTCGTGGGCCTCTCTGTCATTCTGTCTACTTTTATGTGATGGCTGCTCTCTCCATATAGTTGTTCTGAGTGCGCTTTCGTACTATCCATTATTATTCCACTATGCAATCTAATATATGGCACGTGTGTGAACTCATTCGTACGGGACTGCCTTTAACCAACTGAAGGCAGAGCTAGGCAGCCTTCCAAAGCATCACCAGTAGAGAAGACTAGTACAATGCCATATAAGATAAGGTCTCACTCCCAGGTACTATTTGCTATAAGTAGTAGTAGAACCATGGACTTTTGGCGAATCAAATTATGTGTTAAGCCCATTCGGATACATAAAGAAGAGAGCGACACTTGTGAATCTTTCTCAGTAGCAGTAGCGAGTTCTCACTCTATCCTTTTTTTTATCTCACCCATCCAACCGGAATTCCTATCTCTTCCTATCCGGCCATTGAATACATTCACTAGTGCCAACGTGGGCAAATGGTCTCTGAGCCTAGCCTTGAAGGCATATCTCCGAGGAGGATGGTTGAAGCAAAGTAGTCATTCGTCATACTAGAGAATAGAAGGATAGAAAGAGGCTGTTAGATCCAAGTACGAGTAGAGGAGTCGTGAGCATGGGTCCGCCAAAGAGAAGCCCGTCATCCGCTTAACCAGCTATCTCCTTATAAATCACAAAGAGAATTGTTCTTAAGCCAGCGGAAAGGAATTTAAGGAGCTCTTGCCAACCCGGGTAAGCTAAGTCAAGCCCCAGATCAGAAGTTGACCCTAGCATTTGCATCTGCCAAGGTAGATAGGTGGAAGTTCATGCTCAAGTCCTATCCCACCGTGGAAGTGAATAAAGGGAATCTCATGCAAGAAGAAGATGACTTATAATATAAGAAAAATATAGCCAGCTCCTTATCAATCCACATATGACAGAAAGCCAAGTAGCGTAGCATGACCCTATGGGGAAATATAAATAAAAGCAAGAGCCGAGATTTCTAGCTCTTATCGCCAGCATTTGCTGCGGGCCCCCTACTACGTCGCTCCTTCCCTTCCGTCTCGATCCACTTTTTCTGGTTATCCAACCTCATCGCACCCTTTTGACTTTTCGAAAGCCTTTAGAACGTAGCGTGCGCATAAGTATTTATATAATATAGCATCAGTCCTTATATAATATAAATATTAGGAGGACTATGCTTGCTCTTTGCTGAGTACTTCCGCTCACTCTTAGCTGATCCTAGCTTAATCGGTGGTGTGGGCCAACTCTGAGAACCACATGCCCGTCCTTTCAAATGCTATAAGAAGCGGTGGGAAAGGATCCAATTGGTTTATAGAGAGTAGATAGCAGCAGCTCTTCTTGGGCTTTAATTTGATTAAAATATCTTGTCCTCCCTAAAGTAGGGACCTAATAAATGACCCTACCCCATTCAGCTTCTAGTAACTCTTCAGTCTGAGGCTTGTCAAGACTCGCTGTTCCATTCGGGTATGGTACTAGAACCATTAACATACGAGGGCGACCTCCCCTTCAGTTTAGAGGACACCAGTTCAGTGCCAAATGAGAACAAGAACTACAATGCAATGACTCAAATCCGGAATCGAATGCAGGTCTGGCAGAATACTTCCTCATTCTACGGTAGGAAAGGAACAAGTAAGGCTCTGAAAGAGTGAAAGGACGCGAAGGAGGAAAGGGTGGGTGAATCAGAGAAATGGGATTTAAGCCCGGGATAGCGAGCAATAAAGATAAAGATTTGGACCGGACCCGTTAAGCAGCCGACTCCTGTCGCAGCCGTGTCGCAGAGCAGAGGAGGCCAGGATAGATGATGCCCAGCCCATGGTGGTAGCGGTTCTCCGTAACGAGCAAGCCCGTGCTCATGCAATGAGGCGGCATGCAAGTTCTTTTTTCGAAGCCGGCCTCAGACGGGAGTGGGGGTAGAGAGGCGGCTACTTTAACAGGAATTCCGTAGCTATCCTACCGGTAGATGGGGTGGGGCGAATCCAGTCGAAGGTGCACTCGTCATAGCCGGAAAGAAGCGCATGCCAGGCACTTGACCTTTATTCCATGGAAATTCTATAGTAAGGGCGTTAGGTCAGGTCTCGGGGATGACTTCCTCTATGGGGCTTCTTTCTAGTTCTTTCTGCGGCGGAGGACTTCAACGAATTTGAGGAGCTTTATTTAGACCCAAGAATGATGTTGGGAGATCTCCAGTGCCAACTTAGAGCAGCAAAGAACCGAGGGAGATTCAAGATGAGAGTGAGGATATTGGAATTGAAAGATGGGGATAGAAGGAAGGGGAAGGTATTAAGCCCAGCAGGTAGGAAGACTCTTATCCAGTCGACAACCTCGGTCAAGGGGTTCCACCATCACTTTATTGGTGGAATTCCTCTCCATTCGCTCCTTGAACCGCACCTATCAGCCCTCACCTTGGATTCATTAGCCTAGAGAACAGCCGAGAGCACCAGCGCTCCAATCACTAGCCGTAGCTATTGGTTTGAGCTGGTTGGTTCGCAGCAATAGCATTAGCTAAGGTAGCGCTAAGGGTTGATGGAAATAGCTTGGATGGATGTTATGTACGAAGCTGTGCAGGGTTGACTCGTTGTCTCTTGCTTTTCCTCACATATACATGTGATAGTCTTCTTTCTTGCTTCCATGGCAGGGCAACTCTTGCTCCATCTTTCTTCCATTTCTAGTATCTTCTCGTCTATATAAAAAGCTATAATAAAATGCTTGGTCTCGTATCTTCTTCTATCTATCTCGTATCTTCTTCTTCCTATAGATCTAGCTTGGAAGTTTGGTAAAAGTTGCTTGGAAGTTTGGTCAAGGAGATAAATAGCCCCAAAGGCGTAGACTAACTGTATATAATATAAGATAAGTACCTCTGCTACGCAGAGGAGATAAGTAGCCTTTGGGGCTATTTACGACTAATCCGAAGGAGATAGTTAGAATTTCCGTCCCTTGCTGTTTTGCCTCATTCTCTCCCATTGGTTTAGTTTAGCTTTTCTTCGGAATGCACTTGGTCGCGTACGATCTTCTGGGACTTCATGCATTTCTTATATCTTTCTTATCTTATCTGATCTTTAGATGGAGATACGTGAGATACGTGGCCTACCCAGCGATTATAGTCATTTCTCATCCCGCTCTCCTTCCCATCTGCAGATCCGGAAGGCAGTGAACCGTCCTTTGGACCGCCCTTCAGATTCTTATTTATACTAGCGGGTGACCCACATTTTTTATACTTCTTTCTTATTATTTTGGCACCTTTACGACGAACAAGTCTCCTGTTTTGTCTAATTTGCTGGCGCTCCCTATACTACCTATAGGGTTTGGCTAAATAGCGCTGGCACGGACTATACTACCTATAGACCAAAAGGGAGTAATATGCACATGAAACTACCAACTTGTAGTACTTCACTTCACGAGCTTCGTTTTACGACGCTAAAGAACAGTAGTTGGGGAGCGAGTGAAACGATTGAAATGAAGAAGTTCTAGAGCGCAGACTAGAAGTCAGTAGTGATGATTGAAATTCCGAAGTTGGACTTGAAAGCTCGGATGAAGAAAAGAAGCGAAGAGGAAGAAAGACCGAAGTATTCAATTTAAGAGGACCGAGCGACGCGTTTTAACTACCGAACGAAATTCATAGGAAAGAAAGCAATTTATAGACGCAGATCAAATAAAGACCGAAGCAAGCAATGAACGACGCAAACCGGATCAGAGGACCGAGCGACACGACGGAAAGCAGAATGCGATGAATAAAGGCACTAGTGTAGTGGTTGGCTAAACAATTATAGACCTACAGCGCCTGAGTAGAAGACCTCAGCAAAGAATTCAGAGTCTCCGAATGCTTCATTGAATTCAAGTAGCTGGAGCGCAGTGAATCAATCGCAATCGCACTAGCATCTCCGAGTTTTCATCAGCCCTTGAGTAGCAAAGCAACCTGGATCGCACTAGCATCTCCTAGTCTGAACTGCGCTCGCCTGTCGCTCGACCTCATAAGGCGCTCCTTTCAGTCGCTCCGCTCCTTCGGACTTTCCTCTTTTCCCTGAGTTCGTAGACGCAGCTGACCGAGCCCGAGCTCTGAAACCACTACTAGCTCACTGGAATTGGGCCTTCCTCTTCGCCGACAGAAGCATTCGTTTGGTGAGCCGATGGAAGCATTCATTCGTTTGGTGAGCTTCATTTAAACCCAGCT
>NW_027432381.1:0-2558 GCF_044706935.1 Curcuma longa
TATTACATCAGAATTTGAATCTCAATATAAAAGAATATTCTAGAGGTGGACCTCTCAATGTGGATAAGCTATATTCTGAGTTTACTCGACGAATCAATTACGCTTTATTTGGGAGGAGGTGAAAGTAAGAAAAGGGGAGGGTAAATAAGAAAAAGGAATTTTGACCTTTGTTTGAGATGGAGTGAGTTAAGGAGCGGAAGGGGAGAGAAGGGTAACTCTTTCATGCTCATGAATTGTTAAAATTTCTTACACTCCGATTTAGGATGTAAGGAAGGAGAAGGGGAACTCAAAAATATTTTATTTATTTTAATTCTATTTTAAAATATTAATTCTCAAATTAACTTATCTATTTAGATATTTTATTTTTGCGTCGTCGCCCTCATACAACGCGCGCAGTCACCGTCTAGTGTCCAACTGCTCACATTCTACGACGTCGGCATCGATCTTCGTCGCAAATCTTTTCAAGGACAAAGATAGATAATCTAAATTTTTTCTTCTTCTCCTCCTCTAATGATAAGGACTTATCCAATGAGTATGTAATATTGACAAAATTTTACAGTTGTTCATCTGTCCTCTACATATGTTGTCTTTTTTAAGAAATGAGGGTATTTTTATAATTTTATATATTTAATCTTCATTCTCTTTCCTTTCTTCTCAAATAAAGTAATACATGTTACGTTAATGAATCTTTTATCCCTTCCAAACAAGGGGAACATAAAATATCTTACTTCCCCTTTCTCTTCCTTTCCTTCTCTTCCCTTTCCGTTAATGAACCTTCTCTCACCTCATCCAAACAGAAAGTTAGGGAGAAGACCGAAATATATATATATATATATATATATATATATATATATATATATATATATATATATATATATATATATATATATATATATATATATATATATATATATAATGTCGCGCCCATCTTGCATGACACCTATGTGCACTTGAGTGAGCAGGGCGCTCGAAAGTTATATTCTAGATTTATTCGACAAGTGAATCAACAGGTGAGGTTTGTGTTAGTGTCAGCCCTTAGTGCCAATTCGAATTGAGTGAGACTTGAGTTGGACTCAAGTCAAATCGAATCCATCAAGAGGGTTACATGATCATCATGCATAAGATTAATAGGGTATTAATTCTCTCTCTCATCATTAAGAGGGTTGCATGAGCATCATTAAAAGGATTGTATGATCATCATGCATGACATGCATGAGATTATTAAATATATTAATTCCATAGAATCCCAAAAGTCAAAAATCCTTCATATTCCATGGTTGGATATAAAAAGGGATGAGAGACTCTTGAGAGAATGACGATTGGTCTTCTTCCTCTTCTATTCTACCTTGGCCGAACCTAGTATTGTGGCTAGCACCACGATCTGGTTCCTCTCCATCTCAGTGTTCGTGTGGATACCGTGGAGGCGCGAACACACTGATCGTGCTGAGATCCGTCAACCTTTGAAGGCAAGAGTTGCTGTCGGGATTGCGAATGGCTCGCATCAAAGGTAACTTCAATTCCAGTAGATTGAATTGATAAAACGAATATGGTTTCGCATGGATCTTCTAGAAGGATTCTTTTAGAACTTCATTTTATGCGACTTTAAGAGTCCTTTTTAGGTGCATGCAGATCCCTACAGTTTGAACACCTATATTATAAAAAATATATATATATATATAATAAGATGAGTAATGCATGACTATAACTATAGAGCTTATTAGGGGAATAAAACATTTAGGGTAATTAATAAATTTAAAAAGAAAACTTATTTTTTGTAATAATTTATAAAATGAGTGAGTAAATTGGTACAATTTAGCAGGTTAAGTTAGACACGTCAGAATAAGTCGATCGGAGCTGAGCACGACTCAAGCCTGGTCCGATCTATCACATTTTCGTGCTAGGCATATTTTGCTTGACATGGGCCAATCCTAGTTCAGTCATGCCTAGACCGACATGGGCCCAAACCCATTTTTTATATATAACAAAAAACTTAAAAAATATTTTAAAAATTAGAATTACAAATATTTTTTTAGAAAATAGTATATATTTTGATTATATATATATATATGATTTTTGTTTAAAAAATAGATATATTTTAATTTTTCTTTTTCTATGTTTTTTTTTTAAATTTTAAGTACTTAAGTTGGGCTTAATACAAAGACGATGTTAAATACGGTTGTAATACTTTCTGTACAAGTTGAAGTCAGGATCTGAAATTGAGATGAGGTCGACGAATGAGATCCAGTAGATGTTGAGATCATAATCTGAGACTAAGATGAGACTGACACATGAGATTCAGTAGACGCCGAGGCTCAAACCTGAAACTGAGGTTGTTAATTGACAATTCTTTGAGTTTTATCTAATCCTTCTTGATCTTGCCTAATAGTTCCACGTCATTCTAAATATAGGACCACTAGCAATTTTAAGTTTCCGTCATATCAAATATATATATATATATATATATATATATATATATATGTTTTTTATTAAAAAAATAGATATATTTAAAATTGTTTTCTATTTTTTGTAAGTACTTAAGTTGGGCTTGATATGTAGAC
>NW_027432382.1:0-13075 GCF_044706935.1 Curcuma longa
CAAGCTCTTTATAAATCGACTTACAGCCATTTTGTTTGACAGTAATATCAATTTTTATAATGCAAGTTGATTTGCAAAACAACTTGGCGTTAAATATTGTGAGATCATAATTTTTTTTTAATTTCTGATTTCAACACAAGTCATAAGATGACCTTGTGACTCCAGAACCATACAAATCTTAAATTTATAAGACACAATCTGATTTATAAAACAATTTGCAACCTAAAACTACACTATGTTGGCATATAGTGGTGTCAAAAGGTGAGTTGCAAATCAACCTGTGACCAAAATTTCAAACACACTAAACTTTTCTATGTTTCTGACAATCAAACAAGTCAAAATTTAAATTTAAAAATGTATTTAGGAAGCAAATTGATTTGTGCCCTAGATATTATAGGCGAGTTAAGATCTAACAAGCTGACGCATATTTTAATAATGGCGATTTAAAAACTTTATGGGCATTTTAAAAAAATTGACAAATTTTGAGGGTAAAATGACTTTTTCTCTAAAGCATTTTGCGTCTCACTCTTCTTTGTTCAACCGATAAACTTTATAAGACAAAAGTACGAAGAAAGGAAAGAAAATTAAAAAAAATAATTTCTCATGTTTCTACTTCTCTTGAAAGAAAGTAGATAATGGGAAGTAATATATTTTCATCAATTGTTTTTTATCCAACTGAATGGAAAAGACGGAAAACAAAATTTAAATATCTACAAACACTTATTTATTTCCTTTCGGCAACGGAATGAAGAGGAAGATTATATATAATAGATTATTTCAACTATTTTGATGACTCAAGTAAGATCTTCCTATGATAATATAATATTGCAAGAACAAGAAATGATATTATACCCTCATTTAATTTTAAAAAAAAAACAGAAGAGAGACAAATTTCATCAACCACATTGCTAATTTCCAAAACTACGCACTATGAAATTTCAAAATCCCCAAAGCACACTGCTGTATATAGTCCCCAAAATACCCCTTACCAAGCCAACAACTCCAAAATATTTTTAGAATTTTCAAAAGGGGCCCTATGATTTTTAAAATTCTCAAAAGGTGTTTTATCTCTCACCTATTCCTTTTTAATTTGTCAAAAATAAACTTAGCTTTACAAACCAATTTATTTTATTTTTTCTTTTTCAAGCTGAAACTTTATTATTTGGACAAATAAGGATGTTATTAAATTCGTAAGAGAAACATTTACATAAAAAATTATTTTTAACTCAAAAAATGATTTATTTTGATCCACTAAGCACTTATGGTGGGTAAATCCTTGAAAAACTATGCGTAGTGTAAGATGTTAGTTAAGACTATATATGAACTTCTAGAACCTTAACGGGTGTCATACTAACTCAGGATATGAAGTGCCCAGGAACTCCGGGTTTGAAGTTGTAGTTCATGAGAGTTGTCAGGATAATGGCAAGTACGGGATTCATGTATATAAGTAGCTTTTCCCTGTGAAAGTTGGTATATCAATTTGTACTCTTAATGTTCGTGAGATCATTAAAGATACAACTTTCTTTTTAGTACATTACTCATTCTCCAGCCTATCGGAAATGGTAATTTGCCTATTGCTAGCTCTTAAGCAGGATAGGAATCAGACATAAAGGAGATGATTCATGCTTCTAACTTGCTTGCTTCGGAAAGTCAAAATCTCTCACTTCCCTTTTCTAAGGAAAGGCGGGAAGTTGACTCACATAAGCAGTTTCTCCACCAGAAAGCACGATCCAAGCAAGAAAGGAATCTCAGTTTCAAGTGCTTATGAGGTCATGGTAGCCTACTATGATCCCTTTCTTACTGATAGACAGTGAATCCAAGCGAATAAATTGAGATATTTTCCTCTACATTCCCCTGAAATGGAGTTTGAGCTCAAAGTGAGTTAGGAGTGATTGCTTTCCTTATAGTATGTATCTTGTCCTAATCAAGTTCTTTAAAGAGTGTCCTTGATTGGCAGCTAGTGTATAAGCTCTTCTTCTCCTTAAATGGGATCTCCAGGGCAAGGATAGAGAGAAGCTGCCACGCCCCGCACGAACCAAGCTTTGCCTCAACGCTAGCTTCGCTCGCCGCGCGTGAACTGTAACAAATGTCAGAGTAAAATACAGAGTAAAACTAAATAACCTGACTATATGCATACCTCTGGAATAACTCCCTTAGGGGGTGTTTGGTTGGGAGTTATCATTGATAACCTTGGTTATCTGTCAAAGGTTATCGTTGATAACCTTGTTTGGTTCAGGTTATAATTGATTCCCAAGTAATACAACATTACCGCCACATCAGCAAATGGGTTATAATCCGGTAATGTGATTACCTTGGCAGCCTAAGGTTTTCTACGATTCCTAAGGTTAACGAAATTTTTTCCATGATTACCCTTCGATTTTAAAACTAAGCCAATTAAAAGGTACTATGAAATCTAATTAAAATCAAATTATTTAATTCAATAAATTTTAATTTAAATATTTATAAATTAATAAATATATTTATTTTAAATTTAAAAAATAAAAATTAATGGATTATATTTATTAATTTAATGAATTATTTTAATAAAATAATTATTTTAATAAATTATTTTATTAAAAATATATTTTTTAAAATTTTAAAAAATGAAATTAACAAATTATATTTATTAATTTAATAAATTATTTTATTAAAATAATTAATTTTAATGAATTATTTTATTAAAATAAAATTATCATATTATCTTTATTAATTTAATAAATTAATTTTATTAAAATAATGATTTTAATAAATTATTTTATTAAAAGAAATATAAATTTATTTTAAATTTAAAAATATATATAAAATTAAGGAATTGTATTTATTAATTTAATGAATTATTTTATTAAAATAATTATTTTAATAAATTATTTTATTAAAAGAAATATAAATTTATTTTAAATTTAAAAATATAAAATTAAGGAATTATATTTATTAATTTAATGAATTATTTTATTAAAATAAAATTAACAAATTATACTTATTAATTTAATGAATTATATTAAAATATAATTGAATTAAGGATAATATAGTAAATATAAAATTGGTTATGTTTTATTCCCTCTAAATAAATAAAGTAAACCAAACAACATTAGGTTATATTTTATGCCCCATAACCTTGGTTATGTGATTACCTGGTAATCACATAACCAAGGTTATATATCATAACTTGAACCAAACGCACCCTTAGTGTTATGTATATATCTCAACCATTAACCTAGAGTCAAAGAAAAGGGAGAGTGAGCACAAAGTGCACAGTGGAGATACAAAAGACGTGCATGAAAATATTAATAAAAAGATCAACAACATCACGTATCTTTTATAATTTCCATGTCATTCGTCTTTTATTCCCTTCTTAATCCATATCATAAATTTTTATTATTTTCTCATGTTATTCGACAACTCAATATGATTTATTGAGTGGGTTAATGACGTACCATATACTCGTCCAAAAGGTATCGTTTAAGTAAAGGTGAACGACCTGCGTTTCACCTAATATAAACACATCATGTACAACTGAAAAATATCAAAGTCAGCGACCTGCAATCCACTTGAAAGAGATGCATCGTATAATAGAGTTAATGACCAGCAATTCACCCGTAGTGAAATTTCATCGTAAGTATGCATCTATACATACATAGATCAAGTAAACGACCTACAATCCACCCAAAAATATCTCACATGGTCATAGGATGAACGACCTGCAATCCATCTCGTGAGATGCCTCATATACAAATAGGGTGAATGCCCCACAATCCATCCCAATGAGGAAAATTTTCTTCTTTTCCTTTTCTATTTTGGCCGAAGCCAATGCACACGCCAAACGACTCAAAAACTTTGATTAAAGTGCAGAACAAATGTTCTACATTTATAAAGGGTTATTTTACTATCAATCTAACATAAATAACCTCATATCTCTATCACCAAAGTTTGATGACATAAGGGTTACCCTTATGTTTTCATTAAATTGGTGGAGAAGTTACATGCTTCTTACCCGAGGTTGAGCCAAGCTCTCCCATATTATTCGATTTTAACTAGCTACTTCCATAAAATTTTCTTAGTTACTTACCCTCTTAAAAATTCTAAAAAGATTTTATAGTCTCTTTAAGGAAAATTCTATAGTGGACCACAACGGCAACACTGCCACTCCTCTCTTGTATATCAAAGAACTTCATAAAGTGATTTATTGATATATGATGGAATTCCTCTTTCTATCTCAATTGAGAAATAACGTCTATGTAATCAAAATTTGTGTTACAATATTATCACTTCATTCAATTATTTATTTAAAGCAATGTATTATATATTGAGGTCTATCAATATCTATAATATTTTTATTTTTCGAGGAACTAAATACATGAATGAATCTGCTGGGAATTAAGGCCAGTAAAAGAAACATTACACTACTATTATGGGCCAAGGCAATTTGAGTTCAACAATGTTGGGGCTAGTCTTAAGTTCTCATACATTATCACTCAATTTCAGATTTGTTTATTTTAAACCTCAATGATCCAGTTTAGAAGAGCAATAACCAATACTAGAACATGTAAAGGACAAGCCCATATGTATGAAAGATTGTAACCAGAGATAAAAGTATACAGTTAAATTTTCTTATAGAAGATAAGAAATAATTTGAAAAGAGTTATCCTTAATATTCTCCCTAATAAAGTCTGCTTTAACTCTCAATCAAATTTATTACTTGTTAGCAATATCATGTGCTCACATTATTGTATAGCAGTAATCAATCATGTATAGCATAACTTTAATCCAGTTCTTATTTCACCATCAAGTCATTGAAAATCCCTATCTACTGTGTAGTTTTAATCATGCACAAGAGAGTTAAAAAGGGAAACAAACAAGAACAACTCCTCCGGTTGGTCCCACCATCACTAGAGATTGGATATATATATATGGTTTCTTTCTTCTAAAAGATTCAACCAATTATTTTCTAATAAAGAAATTTGAGAATAGCAATCACAAGTTTGACACAGTGGTTCATATTGGCTGGAATTTCGTGATTGGCATGCTAATGGAAGCAGTCATCACATACCCAAAAAAAAGGGGCACAAGCAAAACTTTGATCTATCTTGAAAACCAAGGGAAAGATGCTGTGAATTGAGATCATGCACGAAGGTGAAGGAATCAAGCAATAAAACAAAGAAAACTCCACCTCAATTAAATTTGACAGTGCACAAATGACGTACGACGACTGCGATGACGTGCGTCGGTGACGATGACAACGACGTGCGACGGCGATGACGACGACGGCATGAAGCAGGAATGACGGGGACGGTGGTGATGGCGGCGGCAGCGGCGTGAGGAGTTTGAGGGTGCATTAGAGTTTTGGAGTTAGAGAGGTTTTTAAAGACTCTTTATTTGCATTTTTACATAAAGGTCCAACAAGTTTAAAATTTTTTTCCCGGATATAATAGAAGCTAAGTCCAAAAGTTTGCCCGTCACTTTCTCGGCACAAGAAATCATTTATAATGAGTTGCAGCCTCGTAGGAGCAGCTATTATATATGATTTCCAATCAGAGGTTTCCACTGCTTTCCTCTAATTCTACTTGTCTAGTACGGGATAAGAGGAAGATATATAATAGTTGTTGATATGCCCTCTTACTTAAAATACTTAGAAGTCCCTACAACTAATGTGGCAAAAGGTGCATAGCGATTTGAACCATGCAACCTCTTTAGATGGGAGAGATTTTATTCTCCAAGGGATTATTCTCCTGGGGATTTGATCCCTACTCTTGTGTGACAATCTACCACCCTAGTACCAACTCGTCCATAGAGGCTCCAGGAGCTACAACTAATGATAAATCCCACTATCTCTGGAGGTGACCTGTCCGGCCCTACGGAAATTTCCCACTAGCCACCAGGGTAAATCGGGAAGTGCACGCAGCGGCCAGCCCAGACGTCCAGCATCCTTTGATTGCGCTCCCCATTTGGAGGAAAATTTCTGCAAATACGCCGTAGTTGGGGATCGAACCGCAGGTGCCTAGGTGACAACCTGGATGTCCTACCGCGACACCATTGCCCAGGAGCTACAACTAATGAACTATAAGATAGGAGCCTTCACTAGATTCCACTCGCATTGCCAAGAGAATTAAATATGTGAAACCTACTTACTCTACCGAGATAGAACCAGGTTCAACTCATAAAGCAAGGGCACATAAATCTTTAAAGTCCCGAGCCTAAATCTGTATAAGCAAATCTGAACCTTTTGCATCCTTTCATGTAGGAGATGGGTAGGGCACTTGGTCTTACTAATTACTAAAATCCCAGTAGAGCCACTCTTTGGATAGAAGATAGTACCCTCATTAAGGGTTAGGAAAGACAAAATCCACTCTTAATGCAAATTATAATTTTCGGGGTTCCATTCATTCTAATCTAACTCCATACCCTCTCCCGCCTCAAGAGCACTTCAATCCTTCCTCGAGCTTATGCATACAAAGGGTTATTCTTTCAATCATGCCTAGTCCCCGAGTCTTATCCCTTATGAGGGGACCTCGTGGCACTCTATCTCATGCTCTGACCCTCAATTTCCCAAAGATACGAGCATCGCAACGTGTAGATGGGGCCTCCATCAATCTATTTGTCTCAGAGGTGCTAAGACTCACGAGTGGACTGATTCTATTTGTTAATTGCCTGAATGTGCCCCGACATGTGGCATGAAGGGTCTTCCATATCCCTGGGGCAGCCATACCAACTAATAACCAATCCGACAAATGTTCAACGAGAATATACCATGCAGAGGGCATTTGAAGTGCTCGGTCTCTTTCAGTTCCCAATTGTTCAGTTCTCGGTTCGGTTCAATGCTCGACTCGGAAGCCAAATCCCTTGCCTTCTCAATTGTCGGGTTTATTTATTCAGGAGTGGGTGGCATACTTGATGGAATTAACTACAGCTAAGCTAACTAAAGTTGTCCCATATTCTTCCTCTTCCTCTCCCTCTCCCTATCCCTTAACTACAACTTAATTTATAGCACTTAAAACAAGGTAAGTTAAGGTCGAGCCTAGCGCGTCAGTCCTTACTCGAGAGTAATTTGTCTTCGCTCCTCAACTTCACCACTCCGTAGGCTCGAAAGCGCAAGGGTTGTAAAGGGCACAGACAGCTGAACCCCTAATACCAGGTCTTTCAAATGTTGATTGTGTCGTCCAGTTGTGTTGTTCAGTTCTTTTGATCTTCTCTATCTGCTCTCGCTTATCTTGTAAGTTCAGTCTTTCCAGTCACCACTCCTTAAAGTCGTACCTATAGCGTACATTAGGAGTTGGATAACTTTCACGGGCTCAAGCAACTATTAGTCATGAGTCTTTGTTGTAATGTTAATCCTCAAATAAACTGATTAACTTCTTGAAAGGACTACAAATGCCCTATCTAACTTGGTCCCTTTAAATGCCCTGGAGCTCAGTTAATTCACCAAAACTTCATCTCTCAGAATGGCACCAACAACTACTAAGAATAAATCTGTACTTGACTCTAGATCAGAAGTAGTCTATCTTGCTATTGATGAGTTTAATTCTTTTGCCCTCTGTTCTTTCCCATACGCACCAATAAGGAGATAAGAGACCTTTTTCAGTAGAATAGGCAGAAAAGGGATGGAGAGGCAAATTCACCTAGAAAACAAAACGAATACCTAGAAAAGAACTCAACTCTGTAGCTCTTTCCCGAACCCGTACTTCTTGGAAAGGAATTTACTGCATCTGAGCTAACAAGGGCTCTCATGACCTCGGACTCTTTGGCAACAACTAACTCGAACTCCTCTTTAGCACCAGCACAAGCTTCTTTATCATATAGGAAAGTACCTGCACCTTTCTTCTTATTATATGGACCAGGAGGGTCAGAATCAAACAATAGCAGCTGTTTGTGGATCCTGACCCGAACGAAGCCATCAAATCTCTTCCTTACTATAGAGCGCTCCTTATAATTAGTCCCATTCACTCTTGTCAGTCCAATATGAATATGAAAAGGAAGAATTATCTTGAATGTAAAATGTACAAGAATGGAGAAGATGTTCGATCAAAGAAAGTGAATAAAAGAAAACCAAAAGCCAAAAGAATATGTTGAACAAAAATTCAAAACTGGAATAAATAGTGATAACAAAGTGAGGGGATCCGCCATAAAACCCTAGATAATAGAAAGGTACGAAGAGATGTGATTAAGATGAGATAAGCGATAAATACCTCAAGCAACGACGAACTAGTGGAGAAAGAGATTGACGCAGACAACAAACCTGAATAAGCAAGATCAACCCTTTGGATCTTGTTTGAGCGAGTCGTTTACGAAGGATGGAGAAAACAACAGACGGATTTAGTAAAGGAGGTTTCGAGACTCGAGAACAAAAGAGAGAAATAAAAAGAGTCGAATTAGTGGGACTTAAGCCTGCATCTATATATATTTTTGTTAATCGAAATTAAGTTATTGCTAAAATAATTTTTAAATTTTTAAATTTTATTTTAAAAAATTAAAATCACACATTGTTGGAATGTTTTATCAGAAGGATTGTCTTTAGTCATTTAGCTCATACACATTTCTTATACAAGAAAGATTCTTTTTCCTCTCAAACTGCCTAGTCAATCATCGTATTACAACTAGTACTACGGGAGAGAGAATGGTTTTAGTAGGGATAGCAATCCATTATATTTAACTTGGCCACATAAGTTGGTTTTAATAGACCCAGATTAGTGGGAAAGGATTAACTGCATCATCAAAAATTTACAGCAATAGTTCTTGCCCACAGGGACGAGATTCCTAGATCTGCAAGTGGATTTTCTTCTAACTTCCATTATCGTACATATTTCTAAGCATTCTTGAAGGTACATGCTAAGTTGAATTTTACAGACTCCCCTTCCTTGTTCGTGCCCTTATTTTATGCTTGAATCATATGATTGGCAAATCCAATGAGTAGAGAATCCTAATGATCAGGTGCAACTTTCAAGTCAAACACTACTATTCAACTACTCTAGCAAAGATATGAAAGAATTCGGCCTCCTGTTAGAGTAAAAGATATGCATGACCAATCCACCTGAGAGAACATGTACTTGTCAGCCTGAAGATATTATATAAAATTTTCAATAGTTGTCCCTTGAAAACAATTTTACCAAATTTATCCAACCAAAAATATAAATTAATTCTAAAAATAGAATAATTCTATTTAATAGATGCCTTTCACAAAGTTTTTTTTAATTTAGGGTCCTCAAGGATGTCTGTATCCTCACAATAGCATGATATTGTCCGCCTAAGCCCTCATGACTTTACTCTTGGGCTCTCCCCAAAAGGTCTCATGCCAATGGAGATACTTTTCATCCTTTTAAACCCATGATCCTTCCCATGTGTTTTAGATGTGGGACTATGTTTGCATCCTTGCAACCCAACAATCCCCCCTCAAACAAAGGACCACTGGAAGCTCCCCTACCAATTCTCATGGTCCGGCTGTCATGTCCCTCATGGTCCGAGCCTCCCCTACTTCCTTTGTTTTTTCCCGAGGGTTCCCACATGGTTAGATCCGGATCATGGCTCATCCGGCGGTTAGTCCGGTGAAGAGCGGCCTCGCTCTGATACCAATTGTAGGGTCCAAAAGGATGTCCATATCTCCACAATAGTATGATATTGTCCACTTTGGGCCTAAGCCCTCATGGTTTTGCTATTGGACGCTCCCCAAAAGGCCTCATACCAATGGAGATACTTTTCATCCTTTTAAATCTATGATCTTTCTCATGTATTTTAGATGTAGGACTATATTTGCACCCTTGCAACCTAACATCTATTAGAAAAATGTTATCAAGCACAGGGACAGGAAAAGCACATCCAAATTTAGTGAGAAAAGGAAATTGAGAATTGAATCACGACTGAATTAAATTCGTAGAAAATATACCAATTGTTTAGTATTTAGAAATTGCTCTATAAGTTCAATGTCGATGATTTAGCACCATTAGTAGAAAAAAATAATCTTTCTTTCCCTGTTATTTCATAAAGAAAAGACTTGGCCAAATTTCCACAAGATACGTATTTTCCAAGTAGTTTCACATCATTTTAATTGAAGCTGGACTTCTGCTAACGCTACGCTCAGACAGCTGAATAAGTCCCGCACAAGCGAGGCAAATCCTTCAAATTTTCTAAAGACAAATCACATCATACAAAATAAATTCAAGTCCTGATCAGTTGAGCCATCTTACGAACTTACTGTATGGATCGATCGAGACCGGTAGTTAGAAAATTCTAATCAGGATGTCGACTCAAGATGAAAAATAAATAGCAAAGTTTCGTCCATAAAATATATATATATATATATATATATGTTAATTTGTTTGATCGTAGATAATTGGGTATGATCCCTTTCTTAGCAATGTTAATTTGTTTGATCCAAATTTTTTTACTGAAAAAAAAAACGTGGACTAAGGAGAATATGTATTTTCTTACCAAAAAAATAATGTATTTTTCCCACCTTTTTTCCCGGCACTTTTCCATCGATCTCTGACCTGACAAATCAGTGATAAAAACCTTCTGAACTGTAGCTTTCGACTTGAAAGTGTGAGATAATTGCTATCTGTTATTATTATGATAATGTTCATGGCTTAAAAATTAGTCCAGAAAGGTAAAATTTTCAGAATTTTCTACAGGACAAATCACGTCATATTCACTCCAGGACACAAAATAAATTCAACTCTTGATCCGTCGACCAACTTACGGGTCCAATATCGATGGATTGAGATATCAGTAGTTGAAAATTCTAAGAACGTGGACTAAGGAGAAAAATAAGAAGCAAAATTTTGCTACATTTCAACAAGATATATCACATCAGACATGTCATTAATGCTCATTACTCCCAGTCCCTATGGTAATCTCTTTATTAGCGCAGTGTCTTCTGACTTGACTTTTCTCGAGGACAAGTCATGTCAAGTTCTTTACACCTGATTGAAGACCAATAACAGTGTTCTCCCAATGAGAGGGACCCAAATTAAATATTTTATTTTATTTAAACTTCCATAAAATAAATTGTAGATAATATGGATATGAATTAGTACAGATGCATCATATAATTCAAGGTTAACTACTTATCTTGATTCCTAATGGCATAAATAAACAATTGGAAAAGAGAGAAAAAAAATTCCAACTTATTTATATTTAACTTCTTCGTAGTCGCTAGATTAAGATATTTGACAAAATGAAACTAAAGCAACACCGAAGTTAAGTTTAGAACAATCATGCATAAAAAATTACACAAGAAATTAATTAATGCACAATTGCAATATGAGAAATTGTGAAAGTAAACTAGACGACTTATAAGATATTGTAAATATGAAGGGCAGTCCAAGCGAGAAAAGATTTGTTAGCTTATGAGAATGAGATGAAACCACAGTTTTGATTATTCACAGTTTGAAATGGGAGAGCTGTAAAACAAAAAATAATAAAATAAAACTTTTTTGTAAAAAAAAAAAAAGAGGATAAAGCTCCTAGGTCGTACCAGAGGATGAATCATTGGCGAGGCAAGCCAAGATGATAATGCATAGATAATGCCGAGATGATAAATTAAGGTCCTAGGAAAGTAAAAAATCTAGAATTTATTAATTTTTTTATAGATTATTTTATTAGTGTAATTGATTGATCAAGTTTCGTGAGTTGACTCAAATTGAAGAGTTTCAATATTTGACCAATATGATAGAGTTTGATTAATATGATAAATGTTGATCAATATGGTGTTTGATCAAGATGATAAAGGAAGAGTCAAGTAGATCAAAATTAATTGGATATTTACAATGAAGAAGAGTCAAGTAAGTGAAGATTGACAGATATTTGACGGTGAAGAGAAGAGTCAAGTATGTCAAGGTTGACGAATATTTGATAGTGGAGAAGTTCAAGTGAATCACAGTTGATTGAATACTTACTATACAAGAGGAAGTCCTAGTGAATCATAGTTGATCGGACATTTGATGATCATAAGAGAAAGTCCAATTGTCAGGATGTTGACTAAAGGAGAAAAATAAATAGCAAAGTTTAGATATATTTCCATAAGATATACTATATCAAATATATCATTAATGTTCCATTAATCCATATTGCGATCCCTTTATTAGCACGGCGTCTCCTCCAGACTTTTCTCAAGGACACTTAGTATGCAAGAGAAAATCCAAATAGACCATGATTGATCGATCGGGCATCTAATTATCATAAGAGGAAGTCCAATTGTTAGGATGTGGACTCAAGGAGAAAAATAAACAACAAAGTTTACATACATTTCCATGAGATATACTACATCAAATATATCATTAATGTTCCATTAATCCCTGTTACGATCCCTTTATTAGCACGGCATCTCCTCCAGACTTTTCTCAAGGATACTTAGTATATGCAAGAGAAAATTCAAATAGATCACGAATGATCGGACATCTGATTATTGTAAGAGGAAGTCCAATTGTCAGGATGCGAACTCAAGGAGAAAAATAAATAACAAAGTTTAGATACATTTCTACAAGATATACTACGTCAAATATATCATTAATGTTCTATATATTAATCTCTATTGTGATCCCTTAATTAGCACGGCGTCTTCTCGAGACTTTTCTCAAGGACAAGCTATGTCAAGTTCTATTCACTTGATTGAAGCAAATTAGCAAAGTATTGTTAATTTGTTCTATCCAAATTCGTAGATAATATGGATATGAATTGTTACAGATTCATCAAAACTTTTGTGTTTGGTAATAATACCTATTTATACAAGTATGGTAAAAACCATGAATAATGCATCTTAACTTGGGGAACATTTTATGCTTACTGATTACCTTCTAACTTTGATATTTGATCTTTGATTTTTTGCAGTAAAGCATCTAATTTTCTTATCACAAAAAAAAATACTATATTTAATTCCACATTTTTCTGACCTGAAAAGTTAGTGATAAAAACCATTTGAATTGTAGCTTTCGATTTGAACCCAAGAGTGTGAGATAATATGTTGCTATCATTTATTATTATGATAATGATTTGGCATAAAAATCACCTATTGCATGATCTTCAAAGAGAAATTTTTTTTCTTTTCTAATAAAAATAAGAACCCTCTTATTTCCCTTATTATAAAAAATAC
>NW_027432383.1:0-13581 GCF_044706935.1 Curcuma longa
CTTACAGCCACTTTGTTTGAAAATAGTATCAACTTTAATAATGCAAGTTGATTTGCAAAACAACTTGGCGTTAAATTTTGTGAGATCTTAATTTTTTTTTTTTTGAATATCTGGTTTCAACACAAGTCATAAGATGACCTTGTGACTCCAGAACCATACAAATGTTAAATTTATAGGACACAATCTGATTTATAAAACAATTTGCAACTTAAAACTACACTATGTTGGCATATAATGGTGTCAAAAGGTGAGTTGCAAATCAGCCTGTGACCAAAATTTCAAACACATTAAACTTTTCTAATAATACAAGTCAAAATTTAAATTTAAAAATGTATTTAGGGAGCAAATTGATTTGTGCCCTAGAGATTATAGGCGAGTTAAGATCTAACAAGCTGATGCATATTTTGATAATGGCGATTTGAAAACTTTATGGGCATTTTGAAAAAAATGGACAAATTTTGATGGTAAAAAGACTTTTTCTCTAAAGTATTTTACGTCTCACTCTTCTTTGTTCAACCGATAAACTTTATAAGACAAAGTACGAAGAAAGGAAAGAAAATTTAAAAAAAAACAATTTCTCATGTTTCTACTTCCCTTGAAAGAAAGTAGATAATGGGAAGTAATATATTTTCATCAATTGTTTTTTTGTCCAACTGAATGGAAAAGTGGGAAAACAAAATGTAAATATCTACAAACACTTATTTATTTCCTTTCAGCAACGGAATGGAGAGGAAGATTATATATATAATAGATTATTTCAACTATTTTGATGAATCAAATTATCATTATATGTTATCTTTGAGTAAGATCTTCCTATGATAATATAATAATGCAAGAACAAGAAATGATAATATACCCTCATTTTAAAAAAAAACAGAAGAGAGCCAAATTTCATCAGCCACATTGCTAATTTCCAAAACTACGCACTATGAAATTTCAAAATGCCCAAAGCACACTGCTGTATGTAGTCCCCAAAATACCCCTTATCAAATCAACAACTCCAAAATATTTCTAGAATTTTCAAAATGGACCCTATGATTTTTAAAATTCTCAAAAGGTATCTTATCTCTCACCTGTTCCTTTTTAATTTGTCAAAAATAAACTTATCTTTACAAACCATTTTATTTTATTTTTTCTTTTTCAAACTGAAACTTTATTATTTTGGACAAATAAGGGTATTATTAAATTCGTAAGAGCGACATCTACATAAAAAAATTAATTTTAACTCAAAAAATGAGTTATTTTGATCCACTAAGCACTTATGGTGGGTAAATCCTTGAAAAACTATACGTAGTGTAAAATGTTAGTTTAGACTATATATGAACTTCTAGAACCTTAACGAGTGTCATACTAACTCAGGATATGAAGTACACAGGAACTCCGTATTTGAAGTTGAGAGTTGTCAAGATAATGGCAAGTACGGGATTCATGTATATAAGTAACTTTTTCCCGTGAAAGTTGGTATATCAATTTGTACTCTTAATGTTCACGAGATCATTAAAGAAACAACTTTCTTTTTAGTACAATACTCGTTCTCCAACCTACCGGGAATGGTAATTTGCCTGTCGCTAGCTCTTAAGTGGAATAGGAATCAGACATAAAGGAGATGATTCATTCTTCTAAACAAGATTGCAAACATCACTCGCTTGCTTCGGAAAGTCAAAATCTCTCACTTCCCTTTTCTAAGGAAAGGTAAGGAAGTTGACTCACATAAGTAGTTTCTCCTCCAGAAAGCACGATCCAAGCGAAAAAGGAAGCTCAGCTTAAAGTGCTTAGGGGATCATCGGTAGCCTACTACGATCCCTTTCTTCCTGATAGACAATAAATCCAAGCGAATAAATTGAGATCTTTTCCTCTACATTCCCCTGAAATGGAGTTTGAGATCAAAGTGAGTTAGGAGTGATTGCCTTCCTTATAGTATGTCTCTTGTCCTGATCGAGCTCTGTAAAGAGTGTCCTTGATTGGCAGCGAGTGTATAAGCCTTTCTTCTCCTTGAATGGGATCTCCAGGGCAAGGATAGAGAGAAGCTAAGTCCACGAGTTTGCACGTGTCACTTTATCGGCACAAGAAACCATTTATAATGAGTTGCAGCCTTGTAGGAGCAGCTTATATATGATTTCCAGTTAGAGGTTTCCACTGCTTTCCTCTAATTCTACTTGTCTAGTACGGGATAAGAGAAAGATATATAATAGTTGTTGGTGCCCTCTTACTTAAAATACTCAGAAGTCTAGGAGCTACAACTAATGTGGCAAAAGGTGAAGATACTCACCCCGGGCATCCCTCAACGTCCACCTCATAGCGATTTGAACCGAGCAACCTCTTCAAATGGGAGAGATTTGATTCTCCAAGGGATTATTCCCCCGGGGATTTGATCCCTACTCTTATGTGACAATTTACCACCCGAGTACCAACTCGATAATATCCGTAAGGGCTCCAGGAGCTACAACTAATGAACTATAGGATAGGAGCCTTCACTAGATTCCACTCACATTGCCAAGAGAATTAGCTATGTGGAACCTATTTACTCTACTGGGACAGAACCAAATTCAACTCATAAAGCAAGGGCACATAAATCTTTGAAGTCCCGAGCTTGAATATGTATAAGCAAATATGAACCTTTTGCCTCCTTTCATAGGAGATGGGTAGGGCACTTGGTCTTACTAATTACTAAAATCCTAATAGAGCCACTCTTTGGATAGAAGATAGGACCCTCATTAAGGGTTAGGAAAGACAAAATCTACTCTTAATGCAAATTGTAATTTTCGGGGCCCCATTCATTCTAATCTAACTCCATACCCTCTCCCGCCTCAAATCCTTCCTCGAGCACTACCAATCCTTCCTCGAGCTTATGCGTACAAAGGGTCATTCTTTCAGTTATCCCTAGTCCCCGAGTCTTATTCCTTATGAGGAGACCTCGTGGCACTCTGTCTCATGCTCTAACCCTCAGTTTTCCAAGGTACGAGTATCGCGACTTGTAGATGGGGCCTCTGTTAATCCATTTGTCTCAGAGGTGCTAAGACTTGTTGGGTTGCAAGGGTGCAAACATAGTCCCACATCTAAAGTACATCGAAAAGACATGGGGTTAAAAGGAAAGATCTTCATGGTATGAGTTAACAAAGATGAGGGCTTAGACCCAAAGTGGACAATATCATACCATTTGGAGATATTTTGATTCAATTGGTTTTAACAAGTGGTATCAGAGCGAGACCGCCTTCATTGGTTAAAAGGATATAAAGTATCTTCATTGGTATGAGGCCTTTTGGGGAGAGCCCAAGAACAAACCATGAGGGCTTAGACCCAAAGTGGACAATATCATACCATTGTGGAGATATTTTGATTCAATTGGTTTTAACAAGTGGTATCAGAGCGAGACCGCTCTTTACCGAACTAACTGCCAGATGAGCCATGATCCAGATCTAACCATGTGGTTTGAATGTTAAATAAAGAAAGTGGATGCTCCTGTGTCTGAATCAAGAGGACCAGATACCCGGTGAGAAGTCCTAGTAGGTCGGGTGGACCGAGGGGCAAAAAGTCCTAGTTACGACTAGGTGGGAAGTCCCAGTAGGTCGGGTGGATCGAGGGGCAAAAAATCATAGCTGCGGCTAGGTGGGAAGTCCTATTAGGTCGGATGGACCGAGGGGCAAAAAGTCCTGGTGGGTCGAGGATTCAAACATCAAAAATGACGTTGAGGAGGGCTTGTGGTCCTTTGTTTGAAGGGGGGACATTGTTGGGTTGCAAGGGTGCAAACATAGTCCCACATCTAAAATACATGGAAAAGATCATGGGATTAAAAGGATGGAAAGTATCTCCATTGGTATAAGGTCTTTTGGGGAGAGCCCAAGAACAAAGCCATGAGGGCTTAGGTCCAAAGTGAACAATATCATACCATTGTGGAGATATTTTGATTCCATTGGTACTAACAAGACTCACGAGTGGACTAGTTCTATTTGTTAGTTGCCTGAATGTGTCCCGACATGTGGCATGAAGTGTCTTCCATATCCCTGGGCAGACATACCAACTAATAACCAGTCCGACATATGTTCAACAAGAATATACCATGCAGAGGACATTTGAAGTGCCCGATCTCTTTCAGTTCCCGATTCGGTTCAATTCCCGGTTCGGTTCAGTGCTCAACTCGGAAGCCAAATCCCTTGCCTTCTCGATTGTCGGATTTAGTCATTCAGGAGCGGGTGGCATACTTGATGGAATTAACTATAGCTGAGCTAACTAAAGCTGTCCCATGTTCTTCCTCTTCCTCTCCCTATCCCTTAACTACAACTTAATTTATAGTACTTAAAACAAGGTAAGTTAAGGTCGAGCCTATCGCGTCAGTCCTTACTCGAGAATCATTTGTCTTCGCTCCTCAACTTCACCGCTCCATAGGCTCGAAAGCGCAAGGCTACAAAGGGCACGGGCAGCGGAACCCCTAACACCAGCTCTTTCAAATGTTGATCTAATTGTGTTGTTCGGTTCTTTTGATCTTCTCTGCCCACTCTCGCTTATCCTGTAAGTTCATTCTTTCCAGTCACCACTCCTTAAAGTCGTACCTATAGCGTACATTAGGAGTTGGATAACTTTCATGGGCTCAAGCGACTATTAATCATGAGTCCCTACCTTCTGTTCATGAACTCCTCAAATAAACTCATTAACTTCTTGAAAGGACTACAAATGCCCTATCTGACTCGGTCCCTTTAAATGCCCTGGAGCTCAATTAATTCACTAAAACTTCATCTCTCAGAATGGCACCAACAACTATTAAGAATAAATCTGTACTTGACTCTAGATCAGAAGTAGTCTATCCTGCTATTGATGAGTTTAATTCTTTTGCCCTCTGTTCTTTCCAATACGCTCCAATAAGGAGATAAGAGACCTTTTTCAGTAGAATAGGCAGAAAAGGGATGGAGAGGCAAATTCACCTAGAAAATAAAACGAATACTTAAAAAAGAACTCAACTCTATAGCTCTTTCCCCAACCGGTACTTCTGGGAAAAGAATTTACTGCAACTGAGCTAACAAGGGCTCTCATGACCTCGGACTCTTTGGCAACAACTAACTTAAACTCCTCTTTAGCACCAGCACAAGCTTCTTTATCATTTAGGAAAGTACCTACACCTTTCTTCTTATTATATGGACCGGGAGAGTCAGAATCAAACAATACAGCTGTTTGTGGATCCTGACCCGAATGAAGCCTTCAAATCTCTTCCTTACTATAGAGCGCTCCTTATAATTAGTCCCATCCACTCTTGTCAGTCCAATATGAATATGAAAAGGAAGAATTATCTTGAATGTAAAATGTACAAGAATGGAGAATATGTTCGATCAAAGAAAGTGAATAAAAGAAAACCAAAAGCCAAAAGAATATGTTGAACAAAAATTCAAACCGGAATAAATAGTGATAACAAAGTGAGGGGATCCGCCATAAAACCCTAGATAATAGAAAGGTACGAAGAGATGTGATTAAGATGAGATGAGCGATAAATACCTCAAGCAACGACGAACTAGTGGAGAAAGAGTTTGACGAGACAGCAAACCTGAATAAGCAAGATCAACCCTTTGGAACTTGTTTGAGCGAGTCCTTCAGATGGATTTAGCAAAGGAGGTTTCGAGACTCGAGAACAAAAGAGAGAAATAAAAAGAGTCGAATTAGTGGGACTTAAGCCTGCATCTATATATATTTTTGTTAATCAAAATTAAGTTATTTATAAAATAATTATTTTTAAATTTTATTTAAAAAAATTAAAATCACACATTGTTGGAATGTTTTATCGGAAGGATTGTCTTTACTCATTTAGCTCGTACACATTTCTTACCCAAGAAAGATTCTTTTTCCTCTCAAACTGCCTAGTCAATCATCGTATTACAACTAGTACTACGGGAGAGAGAAGGATTTTAGTAGGGATAGCAATCCATCATATTTAACTTGACCACATAAGTTGGTTTGAATAGACCCAGATTAGTGGGAAAGGATTAACTGCATCATTAAAAATTTACAGCAATAGTTCTTGCCCACAGGGACGAGATTCCTAGATCTGCAAGTGGATTTTCTTCTAACTTCCATTATCGTACATATTTCTAAGCATTCTTGAAGGTACATGCTAAGTTGAATTTTACAGACTCCCCTTCCTTGTTCGTGCCCTTATTTTATGCTTGAATCATATGATTGGCAAATCCAATGAGTAGAGAATCCTAACGATCAGGTGCAACTTTCAAGTCAAACACTACTATTCAACTACTCTAGCAAAGATATGAAAGAATTCGGCCTCCTGTTAGAGTAAAAGATATGCATGACCAGTCCACCTGAGAGAACATGTACTTGTCAACCGGAAGATATTATATAAAATTTTCAATAGTAGTCCCTTGAAAACAATTTTACCAAATTTATCCAACCAAAAATATAAATTAATTCTAAAAATAGAATAATTCTATTTAATAGATGCCTTTCACAAAGTTTTTTAATTTGGGTCTCTGTTAGAAAAATGTTATCAAGCACAGGGACAGGAAAAGCACATCCAAATTTAGTGAGAAAAGGGAATTGAGAATTGAATGACGACTGAATTAAATTAGTAGAAAATATGCCAATTGTTTAGTATTTTGAAATTGCTCTATAAGTTCGATCTCGACGATTTAGCACCATTAATAGAAAAAAATAATCTTTCTTTTCCTGTTATTTCATAAAGAAAAGACTTGGCCAAATTTCCACAAGATACGTATTTTCCAAGTAGTTTCACATCATTTTAATTGAGGCTGGACTTCTGCTAACGCTACGCTCAGACAGCTGAATAAGTCCAGCACAAGCGAGGCAAATCCTTCAAATTTTCTAAAGACAAATCACATCATACAAAATAAATTCAAGTCCTGATCAGTTGAGCCATCTTACCTTACGAACTTACTGTATGGATCGATCGAGACCAGTAGTTAGAAAATTCTAATCAGGATGTCGACTCAAGATGAAAAATAAATAGCAAAGTTTCGTCCATAAGATATATATATATGTATATATTTATACCACATCAAATATATCATTAATGTTCCATCGATCTCTACTATTGTGATCCCTTTCTTAGCACGGTGTCTCCAAATTGGGTACGATCCCTTTCTTAGCAATGTTAATTTGTTTGATCCAAATTCGTAGATAATATGGATATGATAAAGACCACTGAGTAATGGCTTCATAAATTGGGGACCATATATATTTTATGCTTACTGATTCGTTCTAATTTTGATCTTTTGCAGTATATATATAATTAACGTATCTAATTTTCTTACCAAAAAAATAATGTATTTTTTCCACCTTTTTTTCCCGGCACTTTTCCATCGATCTCTGACCTGACAAATCAGTGATAAAAACCTTCTGAACTGTAGCTTTCGACTTGAGAGTGTGAGATAATTAATGTGTTGCTATCTGTTCTTATTATGATAATGTTCATGGCTTAAAAATTAGTCCAGCAAGGTAAAATTTTCAGAATTTTCTACAGGACAAATCACGTCATATTCACTCCAGGACACAAAATAAATTCAACTCTTGATCAGTCGACCAACTTACGAGTCCAATATCGATGGATTGAGATATCAGTAGTTGAAAATTCTAAGAACGTGGACTAAGGAGAAAAATAAGAAGCAAAATTTTGCTACATTTCAACAAGATATATCACATCAGACATATCATTAATGCTCATTACTCCCAGTCCCTATGGTAATCTCTTTATTAGCGCAGTGTCTTCTGACTTGACTTTTCTCGAGGACAAGTCATGTCAAGTTCTTTACACCTGATTGAAGACCAATAACAGTGTTCTCCCAATGAGAGGGACCCAAATTAAATATTTTATTTTATTTAAACTTCCATAAAATAAATTGTAGATAATATGGATATGAATTAGTACAGATGCATCATATAATTCAAGGTTAACTACTTATCTTGATTCCTAATGGCATAAATAAACAATTGGAAAAGAGAGAAAAAAAATCCAACTTATTTATATTTAAGTTCTTCGTAGTAGCTAGATTAAGATATTTGACAAAATGAAACTAAAGCAACACCAAGTTAAGTTTAGAACAATCATGCATAAAAAATTACACAAGAAATTAATTAACTGCACAATTGCAATATGAGAAATTGTGAAAGTAAACTAGACGACTTATAAGATATTGTAAATATGAAGGGCAGTCCAAGCGAGAAAAGATTTGTTAGCTTATGATGAGATGAAACCACAGTTTTGATTATTCACAGTTTGAAATGGGAGAGCTGTAAAACAAAAAATAATAAAATAAAACTTTTTTTGTAAAAAAAAAAAAGAGGATAAAGCTCCTAGGTCGTACCAGAGGATGAATCATTGGCGAGGCAAGCCAAGATGATAATGCATAGATAATGCCGAGATGATAAATTAAGGTCCTAGGAAAGTAAAAAATCTAGAATTTATTAATTTTTTATAGATTATTTTATTAGTGTAATCGATTGATCAAGTTCGTGTTGACTCAAATTGAAGAGTTTCAATATTTGACCAATATGATAGAGTTTGACTAATATGATAAATGTTGATCAATATGGTGTTTGATCAAGATGATAAAGGAAGAGTCAAGTAGATCAAAATTAATTGGATATTTACAATGAAGAAGAGTCAAGTAAGTGAAGATTGACTGGATACTTGACGGTGAAGAGAAGAGTCAAGTATGTCAAGGTTGACGAATATTTGATAATGGAAAAATTCAAGTGAATCACCGTTGACCGAATACTTACTATACAAGAGGAAGTCCTAGTGAATCATAGTTGATCGGACATTTGATGATCATAAGAGAAAGTCTAATTGTCAGGATGTTGACTGAAGGAGAAAAATAAATAGCAAAGTTTAGATATATTTCCATGAGATATACTATATCAAATATATCATTAATGTTCCATTAATCCATATTGCGATCCCTTTATTAGCACCGCGTCTTCTCCAGACTTTTCTCAAGGACACTTAGTATGCAAATGAAAATCCAAGTGGATCATGATTGATCGGACATCTAATTATCGTAAGAGGAAGTCCAATTGTCAGGATGTGGACTCAAGGAGAAAAATAAACAACAAAGTTTACATACATTTCCATGAGATATACTACATCAAATATATCATTAATGTTCCATATCAATCCCTGTTACGATCCCTTTATTAGCACGGCATCTCCTCCAGACTTTTCTCAAGGATACTTAGTATATGCAGGAGAAAATTCAAATAGATCACGATTGATCGGACATCTAATTATTGTAAGAGGAAGTCCAATTGTCAGGATGCGAACTCAAGGAGAAAAATAAATAACAAAGTTTAGATACATTTCTACGAGATATACTATCGTCAAATATATCATTAATGTTCTATATATTAATCTCTATTGTGATCCCTTAATTAGCACGGCGTCTTCTCGAGACTTTTCTCAAGGACAAGTTATGTCAAGTTCTATTCACTTGATTGAAGCAAATTAGCAAAGTATTGTTAATTTGTTCTATCCAAATTCGTAGATAATATGGATATGAATTGTTACAGATTCATCAAAACTTTTGTGTTTGGTAATAATACCTATTTATACAAGTATGATAAAAACCAATTGAATAATGCATCTTAACTTGGGGAACATTTTATGCTTACTGATTCCTTCTAACTTTGATCTTTGATCTTTGATTTTTTGCAGTAAAGCATCTAATTTTCTTATCACAAAAAATACTATATTTTATTCCACATTTTTCTGACCTGAAAAGTTAGTGATAAAAACCTTTGAATTGTAGCTTTCGATTTGAACCAAGAGTGTGAGGTAATATGTTGCTTTCATTTATTATTATGATAATGATTTGCCATAAAAATCACCTCTTGCATGATCTTCAAAGAGAAATTTTTTTTCTTTTCTAATAAAAATAAGAACCCTCTTATTTCCCTTATTATAAAAAATACCCTATGTTTAAAAAAAATCAAAACAGTATTTTATCTAAATTTTTCATCCAAAAATATCTTTCTTTATTAGTCAGTTTAATATTTTATAATAATTTTAGACAAAATTAACTGTAATATATGGTCAAAGCTACTTTAATTTTATCAAAATTATTCTAATATTGGTTAAAATTACTTGTTAAAATATATTTCTCCAACACTGTCACTACTAAAACAGTGACAATGTATAACAAAAATTATTATAATATATAACAATTTTTAATTAATATTTAAGCAGTTTTTGTTAAAATTATTACAGGTTTATAGCAATTTTTACTGCTAAAAATAATATTAGGCAGGTTAACTAGAAAATAATTAAATAAGAAAAATTAGATTAAGCCACTCTTATAATATTTTTTTTTCAAGATTAATTGCCACTCTTATATCCAAAGTATTCACCCACCTTACAGTCCAAGAAAATATCAACATGGAATTGAAACAAGACTGCTGTTTCAAGCTTTTTCTTCTCCTCTTGTCATGTGCAGGCTTATCAACCTCTCAATCCTCCCCCCGATCAGTCAATGACTCACATAAAAAAGTTTTATGCCAAAGACTCACATAATTGCTCTTTTTTCTTCCCCGAACGTGTCCTTATACTGAGTGATCCCTCAATCAATGACTCACATAAAATGCGACAATCAATGGCTTAAGTTTCCGACCTAATAAGACTTGACAGTGTAGAAAATTCTACTGCCCGTGCCCGTGTGGTGAACGCTTGACTTTTCTTTTTATTTTGGATAATAAAATGTAGCTTTAGCTTTATTTATATTTAATGCAGCGATAATGAATCAGTAAGCATCTACTGACTATATTTTCTTCATTTCCATCTAACATGGGATACCTCTAACGTACAGCATTCATCCAGTGACTTATATAAGGCAGGATTGTGCAAGGCTCAAGCAACGCAACCCGAATCAGTCTTCCTCTTACAAAATTTCATTTTTCAGGAGATCATTCATCTGCATGGCAAGTAGAGTGAAATGCATAACCTCTCCATCTTCTCTATGGTCATGCCCCATCCTTTTTCTCCTCTTGCTCTTTTCTTTTGCAATTCCCTCCTCCCAAGTAGCCATTGATCAACATGCTCTCATCTCCTTCAAGTCTCTCCTCTCTGATCCATCCGAAGCATTAGCTTCCTGGGGGAACACTTCCATCCATTTTTGCCATTGGAGAGGAGTCGCATGTGATAACCTTGGAGGTGAACCTAGAGTCACAGCTTTAGAGCTAGAGAACCTCAACTTAGCAGGTCCAATATCTGCATCATTAGCCAACCTCACTTTTCTCGAGAAGCTCCATCTCCGTAAGAACCAACTTAATGGTCCCATTCCGCAGGAGCTTGGCCTTCTTTCTCATCTTCAAAGTCTCGTTCTGAGCGAAAATTCTCTTGAAGATGTGATTCCGTTGTCTCTGTTTCAGAATTGTTCTAATCTCCAATACTTCAACCTGAGTGTCAACAGGTTGCATGGGGCCATCCCAGGCAACCTTAGCAACTGTTTAGACCTACAATTCATTAGATTGGAAAGCAATATGTTTGAAGGAGAGATCCCAAGTGATATCTACTCCCTCCCAAAGCTTCAGGACCTCGACATATGGAATAATAATCTCAGCGGAAGAATTCCTCCTGAGATTGGGAACCTTTCAAGTTTGACCAGACTTTCATTATCTGTCAACAAATTCAGAGGCCCAATTCCTCCTGAAATAGGTAACCTTTCATCCCTTGTTGAGCTTTACCTGTCAAGTAATCAACTTTCAGGTAGCATCCCGTCCAGCATCGGCAATCTTGGCAGATTAACTATACTTTATCTGCATTTCAACAATCTCAACGGCACTATCCCACTAGAGATTGGGAATCTTGTCAATATGCGAGTTCTAAAGATGGAAGCCAACCATCTTTCTGGGATCATTCCTAAAAGCTTGGGCCGCTTGAAAAATCTAGATACACTTACTCTTGGTGGTAATCAGCTGGAAGCAGTAAGTATTGCAGAGTGGAGTTTTATTGATGCTTTAAGCAACTGCACCCACCTTAGAATTTTGGAACTGCAAGGCAATAATTTAGGTGGCATGTTCCCCAAATCCATAGGCAATTTGTCAAAAAATCTTGAAGTGCTCAACTTCTATGAAAACCAAATTGCTGGAAGCCTTCCCTGTAGAAATTGGAAATCTCAACTTAACAGCAATTATATGTGGTCCAACCGTCTCAGTGGTACCATTCCTAAAGAACTGGGAAGCATCAACAGGTTAGCAAAAATAAACCTGAGTGGCAACTTCTTCACTGGAGAAATCCCTACAGAAATAGGCAATCTTACCAAATTGTTTTCCTTAGTCCTCGCCAACAATAAATTGCATGGTCCAATACCTCTTAGCCTTGGAAAGTGCCCGTTAGCTATCTTAAACCTTTCAGCCAACAACATAAGTGGTAGTATACCAAAAGAAATCCTCTCTATCCCCTCCCTCACCATCATCTTCAATGTTTCAAACAATTTTTTGACAGGAACACTGCCTTCAGATATTGGAAAGTTGAGAAACGTTATAACCATAGATGTTTCAAATAACAGGCTGTCTGGTGGCTTGCCTAGCACAATCCCCGGATGTCAAGTCCTGCAGAATCTTTACATGCAAAATAACCTTTTCCAGGGATCAATCCCGCCGTCATTCAGTGAATTAAAAGGCCTTCAAGTGTTGGATATTTCATGCAACAACTTAACTGGGCGTATACCATTTTTTAACACTATGTCTTTTCTTAATCTCTCCAACAACTATTTTGAAGGGGAAGTACCAGTAAGTGGGGTTTTCCAAAATTTTACTGCATTTTCAGTGTCAGGAAACAGTCAACTCTGTGGAGGCATCCCAGAGCTGAGCTTGCCATCGTGCACCTCGAAGAGCAAACATCTAACCAAAAAGTTAATTGTCGTCATTTCTGTATCGGGAGTGTTTTTTTGCATCATGCTTCTTGTCTGCCTGTTTGCAATTTGCCGTCGGCTTCAAAAGTCAAGAGGCTTTTCTGATGTCAACTCGCACATCGTGGAGCAATACAGGATGGTCACTTTTGCCGAGCTGTTCAGAGCCACAGAAGGATTCTCACCTGCGAATCTAATTGGCAAGGGAAGCTTTGGATCTGTATACAAAGGGAAAATAGATTGGGAAGGCCACGAGGTGATTGCAGTGAAGGTACTCAACCTCCAGCAAAAAGGGGCTTTAAAAAGCTTCATGTCAGAATGTGAAGCTTTAAGAAATATCAAGCATCGAAATCTCATCAAGATTTTAACATTATGTTCAAGTGTTGACTTCCAAGAGAATGATTTCAAAGCTTTAGTGTTTGAGTTTTTACCAAATGGCAGCCTGGAGAATTGGATCTATCCTAAAGCAGATGAGGGCGCACTACAAAGGTTAAGCCTGAACCAAAGACTGAATATATCTATAGATGTGGCTTCAGCTTTAACATACCTCCATCATCATGGCGTGACCCCTATGATCCACTGTGATCTGAAACCAAGCAATGTCCTTTTGGATCATAACATGGTTGCGCATGTGACTGACTTTGGGTTGTCGAAGTTTCTTGTCAAAACTGCAAGTTCATCAAGCCTGAGACAGACAAATTCAGCCACATTGAAAGGGACCATAGGA
>NW_027432384.1:0-1963 GCF_044706935.1 Curcuma longa
TCATTACTTTTACTGATGATATCAGTAGATACGGCTATGTATATCTCATGAAACACAAGTCGGAATCCTTTGAAAAGTTCAAAGAATTCAAGAGTGAAGTACAAAATCAACTGGGCAAGAGTATTAAGATACTTCGATCAGATCGAGGTGGTGAATACCTTAGCCAAGAGTTTCGTGACCATCTAGTTGAGTGTGGGATCATATCCCAACTCACTCCACCTGGAACACCATAGTGGAATGGTGTATCCGAGAGGAGGAATCATACTCTATTGGATATGGTACGATCTATAATGAGTCAGACAGATCTTCCTACTTCCTTCTGGGGATTCACTCTAGAGACGGCTATTTTCACACTTAATCGAGTTCCATCAAAAGTCGTCATAAAGACACCATATACGATATGGACTGGGAAGAGTCCCAAGATGTCCTTTATGAAGATTTGGGATTGTGAGGCTTACGTTCGACGTCAAGTCTCAGACAAGCTAGGCCCCAAATCAGATAAGGGATATTACTTTTATATTCCCACACAAGGTAAAGTGTTTGTCGCTAGAAATGATATTTTTTTAGAAAGAGAGTTTATTTCTAGAAGAATCAGTGGGAGTAAAATCCATCTTGAAGAAGTTCAAGATATAGAAAATAACACTAAGGCCTCGATGAAAATTGAACAGGCACTACAAAGTGTTGTGGATCATGAGTTTGTTGCACAAGAAGTTGTGGAGCAACAACCTGTTCAAGTAGATCAACCTCTTCGCAGATCTGATAGGATACATCGTCAGCCTTAGAGATATTCATTTCTCTTGTCAGACCACGATGATGTTATGCTTGTTGAGTTGAACGAGCCTACATCCTATCAAGAAGCTGTGATGAGCCTAGATTTTGAGAAATGGCTAGAGGCCATGAGGTCCATGTACACTAACCAAATATGAATTTTAGTTGATCCACTTGAGGGGATCAAATCCATTGGGTGTAATTGGATCTTTTAGAGAAAGACTGACATGAATGGTCTTATTCATACTTATAAAGGGTGATTGGTAGCTAAAGGCTTCAAACAAATTCATGGTATTGACTATATATGATGAAACTTTTTCACTAGTTGTGATGCTTAAGTCTATTCGGATCATACTTGCTGTTGTAGCTTACCATAATTATGAGATCTAGCAGATAGGATGTCAAAACCGCGTTTCTGAATGGAAACCTACTCGAGGATGTGTACATGACACAACTTGAGAGTTTTGTAGATTCAAAGAATGTTGGAAAGGTATGTAAGTTGCAAAGGTCCATTTATGGGTTAAAGCAAGCTTCTCGAAGCTGGAATCTTCGATTCGATGATGTAATCAAAAAGTTTAGTTTCATCAAGAATCAAGATAAACCTTGTCTACAAAAGGGTTAGTAGGAGCACAGTTATCTTCTTGATCTTGTATGTAGATGACATACTCTTCATTTCCAATGAGGAGTATGTCATCAAGATCTAAAGATATAGATCTCAGAGATTGTTTGGCCAAAGTCAGAATACATACATTGGCAAGGTCATATATCATTTTGTCATGCAAAATTCCAAAAAGGGAGCACAGTTATCTTCTTGATCTTGTATGTAGATGACATACTCCTCATTTCCAATAAGGAGTATGTCATCAAGATCTATAGATATAGATCTTAGAGATTATTTGGCTAAAGTCAGAATACATACATTGACAAGGTCTTATATCGTTTTGTCATGCAGAATTCCAAGAAGGGATTTCTGCCGATGTCACATGGTATGAGTATTTCAAAGACTCAATGTCCCTCTTCTAAGGAGGAGAGAGACCGCATGGATCAAATCCCTTATGTATTTGCTATAGGGTCTATCATGTACGCCATACTATGTACTCGCCCCGATATCTCGTATGCGTTGAGCATTATAAGCAGATACTAGTCAGATCCAGGAGAAAGTCACTGGACAGCTATCAAGAATATTCTTAAGTAC
>NW_027432385.1:0-5982 GCF_044706935.1 Curcuma longa
GTATTGGGCCCCCGGGTTATAGCCCGGGTACCTTTCAAGGTGGCTCCGCCCCTTGCAAGGGGGAGCCACATTACAAGCTACTTCGACTGTAGCCTGAGGGCCTGACGGCGCCAAAAAAAAAAAAGTTCAGATTTATGAGTAAGAAGAAAGAAAATTTTGAGAGAACGAGGAAGGTAGTCCGAGGCATCAGTGTCGGCACTCGTAGCCCACAACTCGAGATCAGCTCAGAGTGGATCATCCGGGTTGACTCTACCATTAGATGCTAGTGGTAAAGTATTTAGGGATAAGTAAGAGGATCTATGATATGTATCTTTATTAATATTAACTAAAAAAATTTATAATAGGGGTCTTTAGTCATATTAACTTAAGAGAAGCTTACTATGGCTCTAGCAGGTGTGATGCAGTGGTAAAGTAGTTAGGAGAATAAGTAAAAGGATCAGAGTTTGAATCTTCATAAGGATCAACCCTCTAGAGATACAATCATCTTAAATTATGCGTCAGACTTAATTTAGTAGTTCGAATTTACTTGAGTTGACTGTCTACCTTCAAGATTAATGAGTGAAGTCTGAAAACTCTATATTATCAACAAAAACATTTAAAGAGAAGCTAAGAATATGATCTATTATTATTATTATTATTATTATTATTATTATTATTATTGTGTATGAGTTACACAGTAACATGAGTTCTAGTGTTTGAATGCTACCCAAAAAGAAAAGACCTAGCATTGTTTGAAAATCTAAGAAAAGACAATTGTTAATTAACATGATAGACGGATCTAAGCTAAAGTCATCTGAACTCTCATCCAATTTTTTAAAATAATTACATAGATATTTTATTACCTATGATTTAACATTAAGGAGAATTGATATTTTCTTTGTTTTTTACTTCATTTTGATGCTTGATCCGCATCTAAACTCCAACCCATCTTTAATTCCTGAATCCGTCCCTACTAATAGAGGTGCTCACGAAGAATACCTCATTTGCCATGTCGTTAATTGGAAATTGTTAGAGAACTTTTTGGAACTCATCTTGCCTTCCTAATTACTAGTTCCATAAGTAATTAGTGACACTAGATCAAAAATTTTAAAAGAAATGCTGAGTTTGAAAAAGATTATACATTTATTGTGCATTATTACAAATTTAAGTAATTTCATCTGTTTTTCATGCATTATTTTGCTCTATAAACAAATGTTGGCCGAGGTTTCACAGATCAAGCTAGATGGGAAGTGACTCAACCCAAAGACTAGGCTCGACACGATCTAATTGCGGATCGCGTCAGGCATGATGCAAGCTTGGGTTCGACATAGACTTGAGCCTAGCTCGACTCACTCATTTAAAAAAATACAAAAAAATAATTGAAATAATAATAATAAAAATAAAATAAAATACATACTTTTTAATTTGTGTACTTCTTTTTTTAATTTATATTATTTATTTGTTATTTTATTTTTAAAAGTCCATTCTAACTCGGACTCAGGTTAGGCATATGACCGAGCCATGGTTTGTGTTAGACTCAATCCATGATGATTTGTGTTGGACTCGATTTGACACGTCATCTAAAGGGTTGATCAGGATGGGTCCCTCTAATGACCAATGAAAAAGGTAAGCTTCCCTCCCCTCCCTTGTCTTCATAATTCCTTTCTTCCCATTGTCTTGAGAATTTTAGCGAAACATGAGCCTTTTGATTGAGATTAGATAACTCTAATTTAATAAAACCTACAAAGTAAGTTTGAAGTTTTAGATTTTGTTAAGTTGATTTCAATAAAGCACTTCAAAAGGATGCACCTTTATTCCGGTCAATACATCGTGAATGATTTCAACACTGATTCAAAACTTGTCGACGTACACGCTCCTAAAATAAAGTGTCGGAGAGAGAAAAAGTGACCTGCAAGGCACTTAAAAAGAAGGTTGGAATGACACCGGGAATGGATATCGACAAGCCACTCCAACGCTCAAATTGAGATTTGGCATGAGGAAGGAGTTTAATGACTTAGGGAAGTTAGGATGGATGTGTGCGTATCTGTATCCATGGGCATGAGTTACCTTTTTATAATAGTTGATTTCTGAAATATTAATATCCGTTTAGGAAACATTCTGATATAGTTATCCTTATTTAGAAAGATTCTGTTAGTTTTTATAGGAATATTTGAGAATATGTTCCTACTTCTTTGGGAGAATTAGTTCTATGCTCCTCGATTTAGACGGGATGACCATGTCTCTAGATAAAAATCACATGCTAGAGGTCGACTCCTGATGCAGGAAGTGTGTCGAAGCCGAGTTATAAGGTCGGTACGTAACGCAGGGAGCGTGCCTAATCGGAGCAGGAGGTCGGCACGCCCGAGCTGTAGGAGGCATGCCGAGACCAAAGCAAGAGGTCGGCACAAGCAATAGGAGCCTGTCGAGGCCGGAGCATGAGATTGGCACATATTGTAGGGAGTCTGCTAAGACCGGAGAAAGAGGTCAGCACATGTTGTAGGGAGCTTGCCGAGACCGAAGCAGGAGGTCAGCACGAGCTGTAGGAGACATGCCGAAACCAGACCAGGAGATCGGCGCAAGCTGTAGGAGACATGTCGAAATCGGAGCAGGAGGTCGGCACGAGCTGTAGGAGCCTACCGAGGCCGGAGTAAGAGGTCGGCACATGTTGTAGGGAGCTTGCCGAGACCGAAGCAGGAGGTTGACATGAGCTGTAGGAGGCATGCCGAGACCGAAACAAGAGGTCGGCACATGTTGTAGGTAGCTTGCCGAGACCGGAGCAAGAAGTTGGCACATGTTGTAGAGAGCTTGCCGAGACCAGAGCAGGAGGTCGGCACCAGCTGTAGGAGGCATGCCAAGACCGGAGCAAGAGGTCAGCACGAGCTGTAGGAGCATGCCGAGACCGGAGCAAGAGGTTGGCACATGTTGTAGAGAGCTTACCGAGACTGGAGCAGGAGGTCGGCACGAGCTATAGGAGGCATGCCGAGACCGGAACAAGAGGTCGGCACATGTTGTAGGGAGTTTGTCGAGACCGGAGCAAGAGGTCGGCACATGTTGTAAGGAGCTTGTCGAGACTGAAGTAGGAGGTCGACACAAGCTGTAGGAGGCATGGCAAGACCGGAGCAAGAAGTCGGCACATGTTGTAGCCGAGACAGGGTTGGCCCGAGCTATAGGAGGCATGCCGAGACCAAAGCAAGAGGTCGGCACGAGCTGTAGGAGTCATGCCAAGACCGGAGCATATATGAGTTTGGGTTTTTAAGTTCATAAAAAAAATTAAATTGATCATCATGCTTACCCTACTTTCTTACATTTTTCTAAACCCATCCTTATAAGATATCCACGTCATCATCAGAGATTCATACTGTATCAACCTTTATTTTTAAATCATCGAAATTTCATTTTAATTTTTTTAATCAAAAGGGTATCCTACTTTATTGTTCAACCTTATATAATTAAGCGGAAGATAATAGTACTAGATGATAGTTGAGTAATTATACACAGTTAAACAATGTATTAGTGCAACGGAAGCGATTTGAATTGCTAGAGAGGAGGGGTGAACCTAGCTACAAATCAAAAACTCGATTTCTCTTGCTAATGTTTTAGCAAGATCACACTAATTAAAAATATAAACATTAATATAAAAATATACGAGATACGAATTTACTTGGTTACAATCTTCGAATTGTTAGTCCAAGAATTATAAAAGCTCCACTAAAATCTCTTTATCGTAAATGATCTAGAGGCGGAGAAACCTCGTATAACCGTCGAACGTAAATCAATGAGAAAAAAAATCAAGTGTGTGTCTTGATTCTTCTTCGAGCTTTAGTCTATTTATAATCTTCACCTCGATTTGACCATCATACTGATGTGACACTTTCGGACGCTTGAAAACCTTCCAGACGCTTGGATTCATCGAACTTTATTCACTCTGGCAACAGTTCGCTAACGACTCTTAGAGTTGTCAAATAGACCAACCCATGGCAGGGCGGGTTAACCCGTCAAAAAATTCATCATATGGCAGGGTGGGGTGGGGTGGGCTGACCCACCAACTTAGTGGGTTAAAAAATCTCCATAACCCAACCAACTCAAGATGGATTACGAATTAGGCGGGTCAACCCATGAGTCTATCAAAAAATAAAAAAAATTATAAAAAATATTAAAATTTTTAAATTTGTATTACAGTTTAAACAAATAAAATTAAAATTTTTAAGTTTGGATTACGATTTAGACGGGTAAGCCTACTAGTCCATTGAGTTTTCTACTTTAATTTTAAATTTATTTTTTAAAAATAATTTTTCTCAATCCGCGGGTCAACCCAAGCCCGCCACGGGCTAACCCACGCAAGTTGTGAGTCTAGGCGGGTCGATTCACCTGAATCCACCTTAAAATAGATTGATAAAATTTCAACCCTACCCGCTTAAATTGTTGACTCGATGAGTTAACCTAGCAGACCCAACTCAAATTGATGGCTCTAACAGCTTTGGATGGCTCCTTACAATTCCTAGAAATGATCTGATTGTTTGGATTCTATTGACGTGGACTCCATCTTAACCCGTCTTGGCAACGATTGTGCTGACTTAGACTAGTATCCGAGCACCCAGAATATATGGGTGTGGGCGCTTGGAGTCCAGGTGCCTAAAACAGCTCCAAGCACTTGGAATGGTCAACCTTGGATTACCATTTTCCTCCTCCATTCTGCCTTAGTCGATTTATACAGTCTTCCTTCCAACTTCTCGTTCTTCAGATGCACCGAGCCATTCCGGCTCACTCCTGTGCGTCTTTCTCACTCCGTCAGAGTATTCTTCTGCGGCTCCTTATACCTCGGATGCACCTAGTCCGTCGGCACCTTTCCCGTGTCATCCTTCTCATTTACTTGCGTCTTCGGCAAAGGTTCATTAGCTAGAGTACATGTGTTATCCTAAGTCCCTGTATACATTTAGACACACGTATCAAACATAATACAAACTTAATTTCAAACTTATTTGATCATATATCAAAACTTCACTAGTGTACTAACACAGTGGAGTGGAGTGGAGCACCCTTTTAATTAAAAAAATTAATCAAACTATGACGTCCCTTTGATAATTGGAAAAAAAAAAGACACCTTCTTTATTTTTGCTCTGAATCAATACCCCTTTGAAAGCAACAATCTTTATTACTAACATAACAGTGGATGGTTAAACTTGAGCTAAGCAACCGAACTTCTTCGCGTATATCATTTCTCTCGTATTGTTTTAAGAACATGTTTGTTATAACACTACAAAAATACAAGGTATTAGCAACGAAAATTTACGATGAAAAATTTTCATCGCTAATTTGCGATGAATTTTACAACGAAAGCCAATTTGTAATGAATTTGACGACGAATATAGTTTAGTTGCCAAAATTACGATAGACAAATTTTTATCACAAATTTGTGGATTGTTGTTTCATCATTTATGTATTGATATGGATTATGGATGTCGATATTGATATTGATATGAATGTTGACAGGTCATATGTATTTTATGAATCGATCCGATTAGATCGATATTTCATTGTATATACGAGATAATCAACGAATAAGTAGATTAGGAGGAAAAATTAATTTTGCGATGAATTTTACGATGAAAATCGGATTCGTCGCAAATCGACGATGAATTTTACAACGAAAATAATTTCGTCACAAATCTATCGTAAGTTACTATTTATCGATATTTTGGACGAAAATAATTTTCATCGCAAAATTCATTGCCAATCGGCGACGAATCTGATAACGAATCTGATTTTCGTCGCTGATGACGATGAATTTATTTTTCATCATAAAATTTTACGACGAAATGAGAAATTTCGTCGCAAAGTTTGGCGACGACTTTATAGTAACGAATTTAAATTTGTCGCAAACGATTTTGCGATGATTTTTTTTTAAATTCGTCGTAAAATTCATTGCAAAATCGTAGTTTTTTTTTTTTAGTGTAAAGACTGAACAGATGAAAAGAAGAGCACTACAATAGGAAGTGGTTTGTT
>NW_027432386.1:0-19630 GCF_044706935.1 Curcuma longa
ATCAGTAGGGGGAGTTCGGACCCGGACCATGAGGAGAATGATAGGGGGCTCTCAGTAGGGGGAGTTCAGACCCGAACCATGAGGAGAATGGTAGGGGGCTCTTAGTAAGGGAAGTTCGAACCCGGACTATGAGGAGAATGGTAAGGAGACTCTCAATAGAGGGAGTTCGGACTCGGACCATGAGAAGAATGGTAGGGGCTCTTAGTAATGGGAGTTCGGACTCGGACCATGAGGATAATGGTAGGGGGCTCTCAGTAGGGGGAGTTCAAGCTCTCAGTGGTCCTTTGTTTAAGGGGAGGATTGTTGGAATACAATCAAAGTCTCACATTGGAATACATGGAAAAGATCATGACTTTATAAGATGGAAGATATCTCCATTGGTATGAGACCTAGTCCCACATTGAAAATACATAGAAAAGATCATGGGTTGAGCTTAAAAATAAAATCATGAGGTTTAGGTCCAAAGTGGACAATATCATACCATTGTGGAGATATTTTAATTCTATCGATACTAACATTGAGGACAATTAGATACTAGACAAGACGAAAATTTAGCCATTGTAAGGCTAAAACAAGAGTATCAGTCGATTGATATAGTACATGGATCGATTGACGAATTTTAAACCTCAAATTCAAGGTTTGAGAGAGTAAAGGGGGTTTACTAGAATCTAATAATTGATTACTAGAACCCAATAATTATTTTTTAGATTCCAGTAATCGATTGTTGGATTCCAACAATTGATTGTTGGTGATGTTTTAGCAAACAAGATATTCTAACTCGATTGTCAGTTCGACTGAAGGTTACTAGTCAACTACTGATGTTTTAGCAAACAAGATGATTTGAATGTGTCAGTTTTTGAGGATTTGGAAATGAAGTGCTACATTTACTCCTATCCAGAAGCAATCCAAAACAACAAGAAAGTTTTCAAAGTAAAGAATTGTGTAAAGTTATTACTTTATTTGTATTTATGCTAGTCGCCTGAGAAGCGGTGAAACCAAGTAAAATCAGTTTGTCTTGTGATTATGTTATCTTTAGTTGTGTAAGCTCCCTACAATTATTCTCATGGTCCAAGTCATCCTACCTCTTTCGTTTTTCCTCAGGATTCCCACATGGTTCAGTATGATATTATCTATTTTAGGTCTAAGTTCTTATAGTTTTATTTTTGAGCTCAACCCAAAAGACTTTATACAAATAAGTTCATGATCTTTTTCATGTATTTATAATGTGGAAATTTGATATTATCCCAATACTGACTTAGTAAGATAATTGAGTCAAGTAAAGTTAAATCTAAAATGATTTAAATTTTTAAAATGGTTGATCAAAATTAATTTGATTTCTTTTTATGAGTTTAAATTTGGTTAAGCTTTAGTTTGAGTTGATTTGTTTACATATTGCTAAACTCTCAATTTGTATTTATTTAATTGTTTAAAAAATTTATATTCTTCAACTTCAACTTTTTCAGTTAATTAGTTATAAGATTATTTATTTGGTTTTAGAGCTACTTTATTTATTTACAAGTTTTATAAAAAATTTATTGATAATATAATTCATAATTTTTATTATATATATATATATATATTCAAACTTGTATATATTAAATTAATATAAACAAACTCCCATATGATTAATTTATAGTGCTACAAGTAAAAAACTAGTTTACATTTATGGGTTATGGGTAGCTGCTACAATTTGTTTGATGAAATAATTCATATTATATATATTTGAGATTGTTCACCGTCCAGCATCCGATACAATTTGAAGAAAAAAAATAAATTAAAATTGTGAGACGAGTCTGTGTATCACGCAACAGTTGCACTTGGCGTAGATAGCTTCCAACAGTCGCCGGAAATGATCAACGTCGCAGGGGATGCGAAGAACTCCCCGGTGGCCAAGGCCGAACTCCTGCGCCGCCAGCTCCAGCAGCGTCACCATGCACGGGTCCTTGAACGCCCTCACGTGCACGTCGAACTTCTCCAGCGCCCCATCCTCCTTCCCCACCAGAACCGGCACGTGACCCCTCACAACCTTCATCTCCTTCTTCTCCGATATTATCGCCCTCCTCATCAGTTTAATTTAACTCACTTCACTGCCTATCTACATATATAATGAATGCTATGCATCCATGCATTAATTTATATATAGAGGGACAATTAGGCATGGAGTTGTGCTTTCTTGACCAACTAATTAATTAAATTGGCCTTCAGTAACACGGAATCTATTTCTTTTTTATATATCTTGAGATGGAGATACTGGCATACATGTATTTATGCATTGTTGATCGTTTTTGACAATCAAATATAGAGCTTCAAATCAGGGGGTCAAATTAAATGAACACTTACGAAATGCAAGTTTAAATAGAATATTAATTTGTCACTCTTGGACCACTATAATTAATGTATGTGAAGATCGATCTATTCTCCAAATTTATTTTTACTGATAAAAAAATTATCCACTTATTTTATTTTAATTAATTACTAGTAAATTGTGCATGTCAAATAAAATAGTGCAAGCGTCCATATATACAGTTTGCTGTATAGAGGTCTGTGATCAGAGTTTTCTATCTTCTAGCTTTATAATAATTAAGGGTTCTTCCATTGCAAGCCATATGCAGAGATTTATGTAATATTTGCTTTACTTCGTCAGTAAAATTAAGTATCTGTAATTCTCTCCATTTTTTCAATTTTTAACAATTGTAATATTGATTAAAAAAAATTTATTATAAACCCCTTATACGTTTTCTTAGCTATATATATATTCTTTATATTGTTAATTATAATAATATGTTTGAAATTGTTTTAGATATTTAATTTATCATGTGTAAAAATAATTAGCTATTGTATTTTTGTACGTTTTATCAATATATTAATATTTTTATTAATTTGAATCTTATTTTTAATTATGCATATATAATCGATTATATTATTTGTTTAGTAGACTCTGACGACCACATTAATTGAGATTTAAAAACCTAAGCTAAAATATTTTCTAATGAGAATTAAAAGATCGATGATATGATTTGAGAGTCAATATATATAATATGGATTAGATTATATATGAAACCAAATTTTGTTTTCTTGTTGTGGTTCCATTAATGTTGATGTTGCCATATCCCTTGTGATTGTCCGTGTCTAGTACCAACTTGTTTGTTCGTCTGTCTTGTTACTGGTCTAAGATGGAAACATGGGTTCACAACATTAGATTATCTTCTTCGATTCATCATCTCAATGTCTGTTTGTTTACCCTCACCTACAATGGAGACAAAGACAAGACAATATTGTTAATTTATTGTTTGCCCTCACCTACAATAGAGACAAAGCCAAGAGTTGGAAGGGGGCTATCATTGAACATTTTTTCCTTCCTCAGCCACATGCAATATATATAGAATAAGATTATTATAAAATGGGAATTTTAACTTTTTTTCCCACAATGTCATCTCTTTTAATTGAATAATACAAGAACAAAACATAAAGATAGATAAAATAATTACTATAGTGGTTTGGTGTAGGTCTATATATATATATATATATATATATATATATATATATATATTTATGGAGAGAATCAAATTTTGATCTACCATATAGTTAATATTTGGATTTACAAGTTTGTTATTTGAAATTAAAGGAACTAAAAAATTGATGTTAATGTGATCTTCAATCTTATTTAATGGCACCAAGGACACTTGTGATCTCAATAAGTGATAGATGGAATAATTTACATACTAAAAAAATTGTATTTCTCTTTTCGAGATTGAGACATCATATTTATTGAAACAATAAGGTTGGGCGCCTAATTACTTTGAAAAAAGAAGCCTCCCCGTAGATTTATATGATGAAATCTGGATCGGTGATGTCACTAGGAGAGGTGAATAGAGATTCTCGATTTCAATTGTGTTCACCTTTGTTGTGCTTGTCTATAAAGAATTAAACACAGCAAAAAATACAAATATAGAAATCAAAACACAAACACAACATCTTAATTTTATGTGGCTTGAAACCCCCTATTATATTCCTACTCCATGGTATAGTCCTAGCGACACTCTACGATCTTTCTCTTTGTCGGAGACCTTTCTGAAGTTTTATACAAATAAATGTAGGAACGTATATTAAAGGAGGTGAATATCAGTTGAACTTTTTTTATGTTTTCTTTCATATTTGTTCTCATCTATTCATCAGGTTAGTATACAACAGGATAAAAGAAATATACAAAAATATAAAAGAAAAGAACACACGGTGGATTTACTTGTTCACACCTCCTAGGATGCTACTCCAAAGCCTATGCACTGAAGACATCTGTCCGTTATTATTTTCTCCTTTCCGAACACCTTCGGGAGACGGAGAAATCTCTTACAAAATTCTAAAATAAACACAAAATATATATTAAAATAAACAAAGAATGGAAAACCAACATGTCAATTCTACCTGGAAGCTTAGAATGTCGAGCACTTCTCCTAGCGCTTCCCTGATCATACGAGCAGACTTTTGAGAGCACTTTTGATCACAGAATAAAAGAGAGTAAATTGATGATTTGAAAGTGTTCCTCGCCCCCTCCCTATTATGGAGCTCCATCGACTGCTTCCAATCTACCTAAAAATTCATTTCGATCGACCGAACCTTGGTCAGACTTCATCCGAAGACTACATCGTTCGACATCAACGTTATCAGCTTTTACGGTGGACCGAGACTTTTTATGGTCGACTGAAAATTTTAGATCACCCAAACAAGACCTGAACCCATGTCCGATTGCCTTGGATTAATCTAGTAACTCGGACCATTTTTTCGATCGACCGGACTGGCTGTCGGGTCGACCAAATCGATTTTGGTATGGTTCGTCCGTCTAATCTCGCTTCATCTTCGTTCATCTCCTGCTTCCTACAAATCATAAGACAACTAAACATATGCAAACAAGCCTTATTAGTCTTCTTGGCCTACTGGGCTTAATTACTTACCTTGATTTTGTTGGTACAATCAACCTCAGGTCAATGCTGACCAAGTTGGCCAAGCTCGGTTTGACTCGAGTTGGATTTTGATATTTGATCAATATGTTAATAAGATGTTAAGTAAGTCTAGGTTGACTGAATACTTGATGGTGAAAAGTCCAAGTGGGTCATGGAGGACCAGACACTTGGCACGAGATAGAAAGTCCAATATGGAAGGTGGTAAGAGGAAAGTCCAAGTGGGTCAAGGTTGATCGAACACTTGGTGAGCGAAAGTCCTTACAAGGTAAGGCAAATGGAGGAAAGTCCTTACGAGTGAGAAGACCGAACGTAAGGCAAAAGAGAAGTCCGAGAGGGTCGAAGAGGCGAGCTCTCTTGGCACGAGAAAGTCCTTACAAGGGTAAGGCAAATGGAGGAAAGTCCTTGCGGGTGAGAAGACCGAACGTAAGGCAAAAGGGAAGTCCAAGAGGGTAGAGGAGCGAGCTCTTGGCACGGGAAAGTCCTTATAAGGGTAAGGCAAATAGAGGAAAGTCCTTGCGGGTGAGAAGACCGGACGTAAGGCAAAAGGGAAGTCCAAGATGCAAGCTCTTGATATGAGAAAGTCCTTATAGGGTAAGACAAATGAAGATCAAGAAGGTCGACGACCAAACTCTTGATCAAGCGAGAAAAGAACTCGGTAAGACTTTATTTTAGCCACTTAATTCTGGTGTCAGTCAACTGATTTTAAAATCCAGTTGACTGATTTTACACTTCAGTCGACTAGATTTATACTTCAGTCAACTGGGTTTATACTTCAGTCGACTAAGAGCGAACAGAAGGTAAAATGACTCAACTGGATTTCACATCAGTCGAATGAAATAAAATCAGTCGATTGAAATTTGAATTCCGACAAAAATCATACGTGACTTCAGCAGTTCAGTGGTTATTTTCTGGGTTTGACTAAATCAGTCGACTATCATGGTAAAACTAGTCGACTGATGACATAAAAACTGAACTTGTTTAATGGTGAAGAGCTACTCGTGGAGGAACAACTCAATACTGTTTATGCTCCAAGTGCTTGTGCTCTAGTGATCAAGAAATCTGCTGGTGTTCATCTACAAAGCTTGGAGCAACCTCTTGAAGAAGAAGAAGCATTCTCATCACTTTTGTGTAACATTTTTACTCTTCTTCTTCCTTGTATTGCTTGGTTGTTTGTATACAACTTGTAATCTGTTGTAAGAAGGTTTCTCCGCCTTCGGAGTTTGTCCGAGAAGGAGAAGATATAGTGGAAGAGTGAGCTGAGTGAAGATCCTTAGATTAGTCGCCTCAAGGAGGCGGATACCAAGTAAATCCTTCGCGTTAGCATTGTTGAGTTGAGAGGATGTGTAGCGAGGATTCTTCATAGACAAAAGTTCAAGCTTGTTCAAGTGAAGCTATTCAACCCCCCCCCCCCCCCCCCCCCCCCTTCTAGCTTACAGGGTCCTAACAGATTGGTCGAAACTTCATCATTATCTAACATTTGATCAATCTTGACTTGCGGGGATTTCATCGTTGTCTAGCATCATATCAACCTTGACATGTCAAAACTTCCTCATTGTCTAGCATCTAGTCATCCTTAACTTGTCGGGACTTCATGCCTCATGTCAACTTCCTGTTGAACTTTGAACCGTCAAATGTCTTTATCAACCGTAACCTACTTGAACTTTTCTTTTGTCAACTCTACCATCAAACATCCAATCAACTTTATCTACTTAACTCTTCGCTCTAGTCAACAAATATATTAATCAAACATAGGAACTCAACTCAAGTCAAATCAAGCTCGGTTAATCTTGACTAAAGGTCAATTGCACCAATAATTTATTTCCATAAATCTAATTTCATAATATATGAGAGTATAATCCTTCTCCGTCGTGGCCAACTATAGTTTCTCGATTTACCCCGCACAAATGGTCGTGGAGCTGATCGTGTGGGGTCGCTGAGATGGCAGATTCCACCTTTTGCAGAAAAAAAGAGAGTATAAGTAGAATAAAAATTAAATACATTAATGTCCACATTTTGTATAGGAGACTATCTAAGGGGGCGTTTGATTTGGAAAATTTTTTCTATTTTTTATTTTTTATTTCTATTTTTTATTTTTTGATCTAGTTTTTAGAAAACAGAAAATATGTTCGGAATGATATATTGTCTTCTCGTGTCTTTATCATTTATGAATTTATTTGCTCTTATCATGCCATGTTCTCAAGGGGAAGACGGTCTCATATTTTGTAAGTATTTTTGTTATCATTTTGTAACCTAATAGTCTTTCTTATCTCCTGAGGAGGCATTTAATTCCATTGAGCATTTAGTCTCATCTTAATAGGTAAGATAATCTAAACTACTAATTCCATGATATAAGGGTACATAACTACTAAGAATACTCTGAAGATCAACTTCATGAGCTTATTTAATTATCACACTAGCTTGTTATAAATTATAGTGTCTAATTAACCATTAACCAACCTAATTTTTAAATTAAATTTTCTCATTGAGCAAAAGAGACTCTTGTCCGACTACAACCTAATCTTCCGAAGTGACCACCATAGGAATCCAAGTTTCTAACAAGTGAAGAATAGCTTTTGGTGAACAGTAAGACAAATTAGCAACAACTTGGTACTCTAAAAACAAAGGAAATTAAACTCGCAATTTAACATAAATACATCAGAAATTCAATCTTTACAATGACTCATAAAATTAAAGGTGTCTTTTCAATGATGAAAGGGATTCCATTTCGGCCCCGACATTGCCTTTAAGTTGATCATCCTTATTGCCTCGCTCAAATACCACTTGTGTTCGCATGCACTGAAATATCTCAACATGGAACATGCATGACCAGCTAGCAATGTTTATATATATATATATATATATATATATATTCTTGAAAACTCACTAGCTCGATCGTATAATAATACAAATAACACGCGTTATTGTATAACTTGCAGAAAAGAAATGTCCATTTCAAACCACAATTCTGTTATGTTAACCAATGTTTTGAAAACATTTGTGTACAGTTGAACTACGAGTGCAAGATCACCATCAACTCAATTAAATTTAAAGTCTCAAACAAAACAAAACACTCTCATTCGAGCCACTAATCATCCTCACTGTTGATTTCAACGTGTCAAGGAGCATGATCGACTACTAGATCGCATGGGGCCTTCGATTAAAGACTTTGCAGTAGCTTACAACTCATTCCGCGTTCGAATCGCTCACCATGACGCAAATTAGATATCTTAAGTTGGCTAATTAATAATTGTATCGACTGATTGATCGATTATTTCGTTAATTTATTCATAATGATTTATAAGCAGTTTGACTAAGATTGGAATAATCCAAATATTCTTCAAGAGATCGATCGAGTCCACGTTTCATCAATGTGTTAGTGACAAGTACTTGTCACTTGGACTCTTCTCTTCTCGCGTTATCAAGTGGACTCCATCCCATTCAATGGTTTACTTTGACCATTTACTTGGGATGGCAACATTTAGATCATAATTATAGATCTCAGTCAAATTCTAAATGCCAATCGATGAAACGAAAAAGTCTAAACTGATTTGCCTAATTAATTTGTCGTCCATAAATTGACTTATTATTGACTAATTTGCCGTCAATAAATTGATTTTCGAATTAAATTTACTAGTGTGTTTACAATATATATGTAGTTTTGTTGGAAAATGTACTCGCGGGTAAGATTTCAAATGAAAATTTGTGAAATTTAAGGTGAAATTTGTGAAATAGAATGTGTTTTGACAAGAATAAATAAATAGAAAATTAATTACAAACACATTTTGATTATAAAAAAAATTAAGGGCTCCTTTTTTTATTGAAATCGTCAAAAAAATATAATTTTTATTATCATCAAAAGCGCATCTCAATTTCAGCAAAAGGTGAAATTCGTAATCCAACAGTCCACTTTAATAAATCTGTCCCATAATAACTGATTTAATCATGTCTCAAAGGCATCAAAAGTGCATCTCAAAAATATTATTATATTGGATATTACTTATGATTGTTGCGACATTTAATAGTTAATTTTGATTAAATTATTCTAATTTAATCAAAATTATTATTCATAAAGTATTTTTATATTAAAATATTTTTATGAATTTGATTAAAATTACTTAAATTTAATTAAAATCAAAATTACTTGTAGCAGTCAAGATCGTATCTCTGCTATAATTATGTTTAAGTCATTTTTTTATATTGTAGTAATTATACCTTATGGCTATAACAACAATAAAAATAAAATTATTTAAGAAAAAAATAAGATGGGATTTTCATTTGACAATAAATAAATAAAAAGAGAATATCCTTTTAACAAGTTCAATAGAAAGGTCACCCTTTTAATTTTTGTAAAAAATAAATCATGGAGAAGTTCGATTTCATCCCAATAATTATATTTTCAAATAAAAATATCCTAAAATTTAAAGATTTAAGGATAAATTTAAATCCTCTAAAGCAAAATAAATTTATGAGCTCATTTTGATTAAAAAAAGAGATAAATTTAATTACAATATGATGATTAAGCATCATCTTGAAAAATATCACTTAATTAGTTATTTGCTCTTTTTTTATGAATTTATAGGAGCATTTTTGTGATTTTACAATATTGGAGGACTTTTAAAAAGAATAAATTTACGTGGTGGAATTGATTTTTTTTTTAAAATTAAACTATAACCGAAGAGGCATTTGCCAAAACAAGAGGCAGCAGTTCCACCCGTGATCGACTTTGGCCGCTTTGGAATCTAAAAATAATCCGACCGGTTGTGACAGTTGGTCTAATATCTTTGTCTTTCACCCCCCTCAATTTAGATACTCTTTTATTTATTCAAAAATCAAGTTTACGGAAAGAAAAATTTCAATTTCGAGAAAAACTGAAATTAATGGAAGCCCAGGGGAAAATATAAATATTAAGATTAATGGAAGCATAGTTGGAAAAAAAATCAAATTATTGTATGAATTTATTTATTTTCTTAAAATAATTAAAAAACGTAGGTGCGGAGTGGGTCTCACCGGGCAGCGGAAGAGCTGGAATGACAACGGAGTCGATGCGGTAAGGTGGCGGTCACGTGCGAGGACAGCGAAGCGACGCGGTCGACACCGGCGGATGCCCCTGGGCCCACCGGTTAGAGAGCAGGAGTTCTGGGTCCCGCCTCACTAAAGCCGTGTGGGACCGGCGTTGGTGGAACTCCACATCGACAGGTGGGGTAGGTCGATGGTCCAGTGACAATAACTCCCGCAAGGCGCAAGGGAACAGGACCTGGCGGGGTCCAATTGGAGTGGGCCCTCGTGATCCCTCATAACTGCGGTTCGCAACCGGGAGGAAATCCATTTCGCCCACAGTTTGATCCGGTTTTGCGTTTCGATATATATATATTTTATGCTGCTGCAAATTTCTATCGAATTCTGAACCGGAAAAGACTCTCTCTTTTTTTTTTCCTATACCATCAAATTAGATGGAATATTTGTCCAAATGGTCAAAATCTAATATCCAGTCCAGAATGGGTAAAAAAAAAGATGAAATATGGGTTCGTTTTGGTCAATTGCAGAGTGCAAATTTATTTATTTTTGTGCTATAAATAACGAAACGTGGGTGGGGCCCGCGACTCCATGATACCCGTACAACTGGGACTACGGACATTGATCGCGGAGCGCCTCTCTCTTCCAAGTCACGGTCTAGGAATCTGCAGCCGTTAAGATGGGATCTAATGGCTGATGTGGGCGACACGTGGATGTATTGTTTCTGAGAAGAACTGGTTGCTGATTTGCGTGTTGAAGGGAATGGCTCACTCTTGCTTAGTGTACCTCTCGGGTACTCCTCGCTTTTCCTTGTTTTGTTTTGGTCAAAAAAAAAAAAAAAGGTATCCACTTTTTCTCTTTCATTTTTTTTTCCAATTAAAATTGGAGAAGGAAGTTATATAAATAGCGGAGAGAAGGAATCCCATCTGCCCTCGTGCTCTGTTCGTCCTCTTCTTTCGTTTCGGTCGTCGAACCCTAAACACTCTCCGATCTCGATCACCGGGAAGGCGATGATGCCGATGCGGCTCATCCGGCGGCTGTCCCGGGTGGCGGATTCGTCGTCGCAGTACGCCTCGCCGCCTGCGGCGAAGGGGCGGCAGAAGCTGCGGACGGTGCCCCAGGGACACGTGCCGATGTGCGTCGGCGAGGAGATGGAGCGATTCGCTGTCCCCGCTGAGGTTCTCGGCCGACCGGCCTTCCTTGAGCTCCTCCGCCGCTCCGCCCAGGAGTACGGCTACGAGCAGCGCGGCGTGCTCCGGATCCCCTGCCCCGTGCCGCTCTTCCGCCGGCTCCTCGTCCTCTCGTCCTCCTCCGCCACTGCGGACGAACTCGCTCTGGACGAGCTCCTCCGATCGCTACCGGAAGACCTCCCGTCGTCTTCCCCGGCCGGCCTGAGCCTCGACTAGGGTTTCGGCGCCTCTTAATCAGGGCTCTTTTCCTGTGTTCGCTCCCGTGTACATATGCTATCCTGCGCCTTAATTGGGCGACGAAGGGCTGTTTAGGGAATTAATATTTTTCCGTTGCGCATTAAATTTTTTTTCCCTCTTTGAAAGGAGGAAGGAATAAAGCTTGATGCGGCAATGAATAGTACACATGCTTAAACAAACTGTTTTTAGCGTGAGATTGATTGATATTATATTAATTGTTAATTAAGTGCGACTTAATAAAGGAGTTTTTTTTTTCTTTGTCCTGTGAGGAGTCAATTTCAAGTGGATTATGGGGAGTTAGCAGATCTAATTGCACACAAAAATGGAAAAACTCCTTCTTTTTCTGCAAAAATGGAAAAAAGCGGTCTCAAAAAAAAAAAATCAAGAAACTATAGTTGGTCCGCAAGAGGGTATTGCATGAATTCGTCAGGATTCAAACTTTTATTCTCCTTCATAACCAACTCAGTCCAGGATGTATATTAATGGTGTCCACGAACTGTGTGTGAATCAGCCCATTTAACTGTCAGGCCGTATACGGCATACTTAATCACGATATTAGAGGCCCGTTGCATTAGAAATCCATAAAAACAAATAATATTAATATATACAATCAATAAGTAGAATAAATCAGAACTATAAAAATATATATATAATAATAATAATAATAATAATAAACAAAAAAATAGAGGAATTAATAAGACCACCGGAAAATATGAGTTAAAGGAAGGAGATTGGGGATCTTGATAAAAAAAATAGATTTTATTTTTTTTTAGGTTAATTTAATAATTTTGAAATAAAGTTTTATAAAAAAAATACTATCAAATTAGCCTTTTTATTTAAAATATGAATATTATGATTTATTTAAAGAAAAAATGTTCATCAAATTATTCCTTATAGTTCGTGGATTTTAATTCAACACGAGGATTGTGCCTAACATGATTTCACATAGATTGAGCCCGTATTATTAGCTCAACACATGTCCCACTCAATATTAGAAATTGATCTCAACAACTTCGCCTAATTTATTTTGAAGGTATACGATCGTCCTCCTCCTGATTCAACTATCAACAAATTTGAAATACAATTTATGCACACTCACAAGGTAATCTTTCATATATATTCATCCATTTAATTACCACCTATCTCCATGGATGATCAATATTTTGTTTTTCAACAACAATCACATATAAATTAAGATATTTTTAAACAAAAAGAAATTTTAAACCACCCTCCTTCCATGCTATTATACAACTCAATTCTTAATGCATTGGTTAAAAAAAAAAACAGAACTCTTTAAATAATTTACATATAATTTTAAATTGTTGCAAGAATAATCAATAATAGATAGTCGTCATTTTGTGATATAAAAGTGTAGAGCTTATATTGATGTTTAAGAATTTTTAAAATTTAAATCTACAAATTAAAGAAAAGTTGCCTAAATGCTTAATTAGTTGATGGAAGGCATGGATCTAAGCATATTCTTAATGTGATATTCATGTATTGATTAGAATCACATAGTTTCGAAGTTTTTTTAGCTGTGGATTGATCTTCTTAAATTCATGTGTTCGAGTTTTTAAATGGAAATTAAACATTAACTAATGGAATTTTGATATCTAAATTCTAAATTGGAAATTTTTTTTACGAGTTATGTATTCGATATTTGAAATATTTTATGCCATTTTTCTTTGAAAAAATAAGATTAATTTTGGGGAAAATATAAAATTTAAAATAATTATTCAAATATTTTAAAATACAAGATCAAAATAAGCGTTTGACGATTAGGCTATGATGAATCCTATGAACACTCATCGTCTCGGACTCTCTACACAACGTGAGTTCAAAATCTTACTTAGATCGAGTATATTACATCTAAGGCGTTTGACGTCGAAGATAAACATCCATTTGATCAGCAAAATTTTTTTATAAAATAGAATCGATCACTTTAAGAATTAATTGATAATAAATATTAAAAATAAATAAATAAAAGATGGACGAATGATTGTGAGTCACACTTTGATTTACTATCCAACCATAAATCATCCATTTTCTTGCTGACCACGTGGATTTATGTATATTGAATATAGATGTGATACTAATTAAAAATTATTTTCAAAAATAATTGGAAATATTGAAATCTTTGTATTCAGCCTAATTTAGAGATGAAGGAATCAAATATGTCAAATTGGGCTAGCTCCATTTTGATCGACAGCCTGAATCCTGGTTCAATTTGTACCCATACAATTAATTGGGCCTCAAATAAAACTGAGCCCAAAATCAGAGGCCCACATTAACCACTACTGATTTTGGATCCGACCAAATTAGGGATTGGGCACCCTGAAACTTTATTTCATTATAATCAATTATCCATTGACAACAAATTTAGTATTTTACTTATTTATATTTCTCAATAAAAAAATTTATGTATCAGAAAAAAAACTTAAACGCTACTAAATTTCATTTATTAAGATTTATGAATAAATCTTTGAATAATTTATTAATATATCTAAATTTTAATTATAAATAGAAAATTATAGTGATCTATAAATTTTTAGAATCTTAATTGTCGAGCTGAACACTTTATCTAAAATATAAGAATTGGTAAGATTTTTAGTACATAAATTTTAACAAATTAAAAAAAAAATAAATAAATTCCAAGACATCATATTCACATCTTAAAACTACCAACTCCCACTAGTCATCAAAATAAATCTGACAAATGCAAATGTCTTTAGTCCAACATCCCAACATCACTAGCGATTCGAACACCACGAGCGTTCAATAATGCGTATTGTTTACTATCGCACCTTACCCAAGGACTCCCCCTCCCCATTTATAACATGGAACGATGAGACCATGGTATTTGACTCGTAAAAAAGTGAATCATCATAGTGTTGTATTATGACTTATGAGTGTTGTATTATGACTTATGAGTATTCAATATGCTCCTAGAACATAATTGAGTTGGTTACAATGAAACAGAATTATTGAAGTGGACAAGGATCAACTATAACTTCTTAACTTACCTCCTCACTTATGGTCATAGAACCGATTGTATAAAACTGTTGAATAACGGATTCCATCTTTTGACTTGAAAAAATAAATATTCATCAACAAAAAAATTATCAAAGAGCGGCTAAATATTAAAAAGTATTTGTATATACAATTGATAAACAATACTTTAGATGAAATACATGAATAAACAACAATTAATAATTTTGCAATTCCTGAACAAGAATAAAGGATTTATTCGTCTAGTTTCTTATTTATTTATACAAGTAATTAGAAAAATAAAATAAACAAGTAGAAAGTGAGCGATACAAGTGAAAAATACACATCAAACGAGAGAATTACATTATACAAGTGAGCGATACAAGTGGGTCCATAAAATATTTAACAAAGAAAGGAAAATAAAAGAAGAAAAATCGCCACTTTTTTCAGAACGAACGAAAACTCCGAATTATGAAGCACGCAAAGTAAACGGAGTACTCTGGATTAATGGCGCATTGTTTAGAAGCCGGCGTCGTCGAAGCCTGCGTCGTATCCCGCGTCGTATGCCGATGCGTCCGATATCATATCACCGATGAGGAGGCCGCCGAGGGCGCCGCCTAGAAGACCCGCGCCCAGTCCGACCCCGAATTTGCTCTTCTTTGGCGGTGCGGCAGCCCCGTAACCGTACTGCGGCGGAGGCGGGTATCCGTACCCCGCCGGAGGAGGTGCGTAGCCATACTGGTGCGGAGGCGGATACCCATATCCCGGTGGAGGAGGGGCGTAGCCGTAATGCGGCGGAGCACCGTAAGGTGGGTAAGCTCCTGGTGGACCCGGCGGTGGATGGGTGGAGGCGGGTGCTGAATAGGGGTAAGCGGTGCCGCTGCTGCCCGGCGCAGGGTAAGCGGTGACGGGCTCGCCGACCTTGGAGTCCTTCCCTAACGGAGGGTATGCAGCGGCGCTGGTCCCCAGGGCTGGGTACGCTGTCGCCGGCGGATCTACAGGCTTGTGATCTGTCCCGGGCACGGGGTAGCCAGCAGGCGGAGGCGGCGCAGCGGCGGGGTACTCGACGGGATTCGGCGGGGCGATCGCATAGTTAGGGGCGACGGAAGGTTCAAGAAACCTGTAGGAGAGGTTAAGAACGCCCTTGGGTTTACCAGAGTCGGCCTTCCGGACTTGGTAGCTGACGTACTGGGGCAATGCCGTGTTCCCTTCGCCGAGGAGCTCCTTGATGGGGATATGTACCTCGCCGATGTCCCGATCACCGAGGGCGCGCTCAGATCTGAGGACGACGTGGACGACGAGGCCAGCGGCCGAGACCGGGTCGACGGGGACGAAGAAGCGGAGGGTGGCGTTCCATGAGGGGTTCTTGCCGCCGTCCTTGTCGGTGGGAGTGCGCTGGGCGGATCGGGGATCGCCGGCGAGGGATACGACGGCGTAGACGTCCATCTTACTGAAAACGTTGACATGGTCGAGGTCCTTGGCAGAGACCAGAGCCACCTCGAGAGTCCGGTACCCCGCCATGATCGACCGATCGCCGCTCAGATTTTCTTCGCCCCTTCTTCCAAATTCTACAGCCCGATCGATCGATTCGATCGAGATCGGAGAAGAAGGGAAGGCTGTGGGCGAAGGCAATTAGGCGGACCTGAGGCGGATGGAGGGCAAGAAGGAAAACACGATAGATAAAAAAACGGCGGAAGCCAGGCCGATTTTTCCGTTACAAATGTGCATTTAAACCGACAGATCCCTCGACCACTAATTTCTACCTGACCACGTGGCGTTCTCTCAACCTCTGATCCATAGGTTCACCTTGATCAATGTTTATAGTTTCTTTTTAAATTTTCTAATAATTATATCTTAAAATTAAATCGAATTGGATTTCATTTTTTCCTTTTTAGTTTATTTTAATTTAATTTTATTTGTATAATTGCATAAGCTGATAAAAAAGATTGTGAAAAGTTCGAAACCGAACTTCCGAAAGCCCTACGGTGACGAGAGGTTTTATTGATCGGCGGCTCTCGCAATCCGACTGCAAGCAGCCTTCTCTAATGCTCCTCCTCCGTCTCCGCAGCTCCAACCTCCTTCCACCTCTCCTCCGCCGCCACTCCGAAACCCTAATCCTTAACCCTCGCCGCCTCTGCACCTCCTCCTCGGAGTCGCAATCCCAAATTCCCGCGTCGGAAGCGGCCCAGTGGACGGACGAGATCCTATACTTGGACGAGTCCGGTGGCGTCATCGCCTCCGGCCGCGGCCTTCGCCCCACCGAGCCGGGACGCGACGCCCACGTCCTCGATGGCAGCCTCCTCCGCCCCATCCCCCGCTCCTCCGCCGCCGCCAGGCTCGTCGAGCTCGCTCGCCGATGGCGCTGGGGCCCGGACCTCGACTCCAGCCTCGACCGGCTCCCCTTCTCCCCCGACCCATCCATACTCTCCGTAGCCCTCGCGGCCTTGCCCGCTGCCGACCCCGAACCGGCGATATCCCTCTTCCGCTGGGCCCGACGCCAATCCTGGTTCGTCCCTTCGGACGCCATCTATGTCCTCCTCCTCGATCGTCTCTTTGCTGCCGCCGACTTCGACGCCATTCAATCCCTCTTCGAAGACATCATCAAAGCCGCCGCTTTTCCCGACGCTGAGCCTTCTTCGGCTACTTTCTCATCTTCCCTCAACCTCGCCGTACAATATCTCTGCAAATCTTCCAAACTCGACCTCGCCTTTTCCTTCTTCAAGAAATTGCGAGATGCCGGATTCAGAGGAATCAACGCCCAGACCTACAATTCCCTCATGATTCTCTTCTTAAGCAAAGGCTTGCCCTATAAGGCCTTCGAGATCTACGAGTCCATGGAGGGTAGTCATTGCTTTGTTGATGCCCCTACCTATGATCTGATGCTCCCCGCCCTTGCTAAATCCGGTCGGCTCGATGCTGCACTCCGCCTATTCGAGGAAATGAAGACAAAGCAAGGCACTGAACGACCGGCATTGCCAATATATGCTGCGCTGGTGGATTGTTTAGGTAAGGCAGGAAGGCTTGAGGCGGCAGTAGGGCTTTACCAGGAGATGCAGTCAGTCGGGTACAGGCCATCTGTCACAATGTACGTGTCCATAATCGAATCATTGGTGAAGGCGGGGAAGCTCGATGCTGGCTTCAAGCTTTGGCTGGAGATGAAAGGCTCTGGCTTTCGTCCAAATTTTGGTCTTTATACTATGATGGTTGAAGCTCATGCAAGGTCTGGACGGCTTGATGCGGCAATATCCATCTTTGCCGATATGGAGAAGTCTGGTTTCCTCCCAACTCCATCCACCTATGCCTGCCTTATCGAGATGCACTCTGCTGCTGGACATGTGGATCATGCAATGAGGCTCTACAATTCAATGACCAATGCAGGACTACGACCGGGATTGAGCACCTTTACATCCTTACTGAGTATTCTAGCCAACAAGAAACTCTTGGATTTGGCTGCAAAGGTTCTTCTTGAGATGAAAGCTGTTGGTTTTGCAGTGGATGTCAATGCAAGTGACGTGCTAATGATATACATCAAGAGTGGCTCAACTGATCTGGCATTGAAATGGCTTCGATTCATGGGTTCAGCTGGAATCAGAACTAATAATTTTATCATAAGGCAGCTTTTTGAGTCATGCATGAAGGCCAGGCTCTATGATTCTGCACAGCCATTGCTGGATACCTATGTGGGATCAGCCGCAAAGGTGGATTTGATACTCTACACTTCGGTTCTTGCTCATTTGGTGCGATGTCAGGAGGAGAAGAATGAACGGGCTATAATGGAGATCATGGCTGTTACAAAGCACAAGGCTCATGAATTCTTGTGTGAGCTATTCACTGGACCAGAGCAGAGGAAGAAGCCTGTGCTATCATTCGTTCGGGAGTTCTTTCAAGGCATCGATTATGAAGCAGAAGAGAGTGCAGCAAAATATTTTGTGAATGTGCTTTTGAACTATTTGGTACTAATGGGGCAGATGAACAGAGCAAGATGCGTTTGGAAGGTGGCTTATGAGAACAAGTTGTTCCCCAAGGCAATTGTCTTTGATCAGCATATTGCATGGTCTTTGGATGTCCGGAACTTGTCTGTTGGGGCAGCATTGGTGGCAACGGTGCATACCTTGCATAGGTTCAGGAAGAGGATGCTATACTACGGTGTGGTTCCACGGCGCATCAAGTTGGTGACAGGGCCAACACTGAAGATGGTAGTGGCTCAGATGCTTCACTCAGTTGAGTCACCATTTGAGATTAGCAAAGTTGTGCTGAGAGCTCCAGGAGACTCAGTCCTAGAATGGTTCAAGAAGCCTATTGTCCAACAGTTTTTATTGAATGAAATACCATCGAAAGCAGATGTTTTGATGCATAAGCTCAATGTATTGTTCCCAAGCTCTGCTCCAGAAGTCCGGTCGTTTTCCTCTCTGAAACAAGTTTCTACGATGACAAGATAATGAACTGAATGTAAGTTATACTTAATTTGGATGATGATTGACCATATGCTGCATTGGAAGTGAAGGAAGGACTTGTGTATTATTTATGATCTCTGTATGGCATTCATTTTGCATATGATGGTATATCTTTGCGTAACCATAATGAGGAGATATAGATTATCCTGACATGGTTTTCTTACATTGAAATGAATACTAAAACCACTAGGAATAAAACCTTCCTAATCAGAAATCTTGTTGCTATGAAGTATAGGATGGATCACTTATTGTTGAACAACTGAATGAAATTGAGAATATCACTAATCCACTCTCTCTTATGTCAACGATTCTTGATGATGAGTTGCAAACTTTGTTTCTTCTCAGTTCATTGCCTAGCAGTCAGGAAATTTCAGTAAGCTCTTGATAATCCTAAAGCAGATGAAAAGGTTACAGTGGAACAAGTCAGGTGCAGTTTACTGAATGAAAAGTTGAGAAGAAAGAACGTAGATATATGCCTTGCTCAGAGGTACTTTGTCACAGAGCACAGAGGGGCAAGAGTAGATTCAAGTTCAGACTTTTTTTTGTTATTAAAGATGTCTTGCATAGAAAATCTCATATTTTGGATCGTATATTTCCTATGTGATGGTGTTACTGATGGGAACTTTTAGAGGTGCTCTCTACTTTATTACTTTTGTAGATGATCATTCCAAAAAAGTTTTGGGCATACCCATTGAAAATAAGAAATTCGGGTGGTTGATAACTTGGTTGTTTCCAAGAATTTCATGGTATGGTTGAACGTGAGACTGGGAAGTGGCTCAAGTGAGCAATA
>NW_027432387.1:0-2426 GCF_044706935.1 Curcuma longa
GCGAGCGATACAGAACAGAAAGTAGTCCGATGAATGAAAGTACGTCGAACACTCGTACTCGTTCTTATCTTCGTAGCGTAGAAAGTGTCTATGTCTTGTAGTAGTCCGATGATGCTAGTCCGATCTTTCCTTCTCTTTCAGTCCTTTGAAAGCTAACCGACTAACCGAGAACACAAATTAGATTAGGTTAGGGCAGGGAATGCCTATCGCTGATGAAGGGGAAAGCAATGAAGATATGAGACTATTGGGATACCTTGAATACTCCACTCAACTCCTCCGCGGACTCGGATTCGACAGCTGTCTGCTTTTCTGTCGCTCGACGGTGCCAGTTCGCATTGTACTCTATATCCTTCCTGTACGGAGGATAAATAACCATTGAAGCTACGGGCATGAGGCCGGCAGGAGCGAAACGAAAGAAAGATGTGCGGCGAAGAGGTGTAGATCATACTTGCGAAGAGGGAAGATAAGATCACACTTTATCATTTGAGGACTTGACTCGGCTTGATCGAGGTCGGCTACGGGCAGGGAAGTACTACGAGACGGAGGAGCGAACTATGCAGGAAGAGACTAGAGGAGCGTGCAGTAGGAGACTATAGGAGAGAGAAGATTATCGAACAGGGGATGAATTACTAGACCCTCTCATTACATTAGTCTAGAACCTGCTTACCTTATAGACCCTCTCATTACATTAGTCTAGAACCTGCTTACCTTATAGACCAGTCTACAACCAGCTATGTATACACATTGAACCGAGAGAGCTGTACTCATGAACCGATAGAGCAGCATTGGATTAATCATTAATCGATGAGCGGTTAGTCGGATCTTGAGAGCAGAATCCGGGGCTGAACTGAACCACTGCCTCACTTTCCACGGGGAGAAAGACTGACATGACACTACTGCCTAGCGAAGGTTCACTTGTTGGGTTGAGGCGAAGAGCCGATGTGCCCCGTCGAGTCGATGTGAACGGCCCTCCATTAGGTAAGGGTAGCTTCCATCATCGACTGGAAAAACCCATAACCGCGCGTCCGTGCCTCCCCGTCGTAACCTCGGACCTTCTTCTTTCCTTGGAATCGGATCGCCAAAGTACCCTGATGAGCGTAGGTCTTGCCTTGGTCTATTCAGGTTCGAAAGACAAAAAGGTGGGGAAGGATGGCCTGGCCCCGGTTCCAAGGATGAGTCCCATGAGCCTACTCTGATCTGAACTCAACTACTTGATTCTCTTTCGCCATACGTAAAGGACTTCTAAAAGCATTAGTAATAGAAGAGAGGAGAGAGACCTTCGGGGGTGCTTCACTTGCAATCTGGGCCCGCTTTGTCTAGTTCATTATGAACGCATTGGCATACCGACCTGCACTGCTGGAATTATCTTAGGAGCCATTCTTCTCGGTGCTTGCTTGTACGGCTTTAAACCCTAACGGATGGGAAGCCTATGCTCTATCAACTTCCTATCCAAGCCGGGCATCTCGTCGTAATCCCACGCAGTCCCTGAACTCCCAATGCGACCATCTGGCTCTGCTGTTCTTTCGAGAGGAGCTTACTAATGAAAGTGGGCCGTGACTTTGTTCCATCTCCGAGATTGACTTCAAGGAGTGGATCTTGAACTTCGGCCTTGTCATCTTCCATCTTTTTAGGTGCTGGTGGAAGAGAAGAAAAGAACTAGGCCTGTGAATTCAGCCTATGGCTCTCATCTTCAAAGACACAGTCAGCCGTGGCAGCCAGGCTGTGGAGCCATGCTTTCCTTTCTGCAGTATATATTGCGATTCTTTGGTTCCCTAAAATAAAGTAAATTCCGCGACTTCAGCCCGAAGAGCCTTTGTGAGAGGCCCGAGGTAACGACGGGGTTACCATCTGGATCTGGTTCGGTTCGGGGCCAGACAGTCAAATTACTGACGGCCTATACATCATTGGGTGTATCAACCTCATCGAGACAGTCCAATCGAAACCTAAGGATAGAGGATTTGGCCTGGCCCGTCAGCGGGCTTCTTTTTGTTTCGGGGCAGAGTCGTTCTGAGGCTAGGTTTGGAACCCTTCGGTAAACCCGGAGTCAAGAGACAAAGAACTTATCGCAGTCCACAGCTCCCAAAAAAGATCTTAGGCAATTAAGATAGCAGCTGCTCCATATGGGTTCGAGTAGGAGTTCTTTATCAACGGAAAAAAACCAGCTTCTTCGGAAGGTAAGACCGAACTCATGGAACCGCATCCAGACAACGACCTCGCCATGCTGTCAAATGGGATAGCACCAGCAATAGGAGCATAATGATATTCCCACACTCTGAACAATATCATCCGTGGGGAGATAGCCAATCGCCATAAGAAGAAAGAAGCACTTTCGGAATTTATATTTATTTTAGCTTAGTCGTAAATAGCCTTTGGGGCTATTTCTCTCCCCAATATATATACAGGGGTAGCAGAGTTATATTATAAAT
>NW_027432388.1:0-59273 GCF_044706935.1 Curcuma longa
CCCCAAGAAGATAAATAGCCCCAAAGGCGTAGACTAACTGTATATAATATAAGATAAGTACCTCTGCTATGCAGAGCATATAAATAGCCAAAGGGGCTATTTACGACTAAGTAGACTAATCCGCCTGTATATAATATAAGTACCTCTGCTATGCAGAGCAGATAAATAGCCTTTGGGGCTATTTACGACTAATCCGAAACTATTAAAAACGACTATAGATCTACCCCTCTCGCATACGCTCGAGCCTATCCTTAATTTTTAGTAGTCGGCCCTATCTAACTTGAAATCGAGCTTGAAAAATCGACTGAAAATCGAGCTTGAAAAGCTAGGGGAATAACCTATGAAAAGGAACGTTACCCCCCTTGCATCACCCTCGGGGGGACACGAACAGAACAACACTTGACCGACCGAGAAGAGAAGACCGAGTAGCTACATACGCTCGTGGTGGGACACACTAGACCCACCACTTCACTGCCAGCGAGAGAAAACAGAAAGAAAGATAGTGAGCACGTACATAAACCTTATCACTATTCAAAACTACTACACTACTACTGATCTGCCCGAGCAACAAGTCGAATATTTAAATGGCACGCAAAATAATAATAAGTAGTCGTGAATGTCAACATTCACTCCTGTAATTTACTCTACGGGGGTCGAGCGCGTCATTATCACATTATCACGGCGGGATTGCCTATTAGTCTTGACTGGAAAAAGACCCGGAACCCCCTCTCATTCACTTACTATAGGCCGAGGAGCTACGATGAATCTGACTTTTGATAAATGGAAAAAGAGACATACCGACAGAAGGAAGACCAGAAAAAGAGATGAGATGTATGTACCGCTCCGTGGGCTTACGTACTGGCCAGCTAGGCCTAATATAAAAGTAAATTGAGTAGACTTCAAATCGTTACAAAAAAGATTCTTCCAACTCCTCATTAAGAAGGTGCGGAACCAGCTTATGAAAGGTCCTTTATAGTCCCAGTAGCTATCTCGAATTGAACGCAGCTATGAATCGTGTAAGAACATTGCACCTTCCATGATTCACATAATTGGAGTACAGCAACATTTCCTGGATATCTTGTGGCAAAATATCCTATTAGACAATATCCCCACACTTCATCTACATTGTCCATCTCTTCGGTATACATTTCCACAACCTCTTCGCTGTTTGGTATTACTTTCAGCCCATATCCCATGCTTACGATTATCCTTAAACAAATTCACCCAAGAGCCCGGTTTTTTCCTTCTGTTGTTGCTGCATTTCAACAGTCACCTTATGTGCATCTCCCTGCTTTACAACTTCCACTTCACCCTCTTAATTTGAACTACAGCAAGCGTCCGTATTTGAGTACTCATCTCCAAACGACTCTGAGTTGTTCGTTAAATTCTACCGCTCCGTGGGGTCCTTTGTAGCCTTTGCTGCCCACCTTTGAGACTTGTTCCATCTGCCCCTTGCTGGATTCAGCAATGTGCGGTACCGTATCTTCCAAGGTGACTGAGAGCTCTTTCTTATTTTTGTGATCAGAAATGTAAATAAATGTATTCCAGTCTGAAACAAACTACATTGCTGTTGGCTTATAGCCTAGCCACAACAGCATCCACATACCGAACTACAAGAGGTAAGACCAACCACGCATTCCACTAGTCACTCGACATGATCACCCACTATCCACCTCTCATACAACCCCTGTACATCAGGGTACAGAACAAACATGATCTTATACACCTATGTTTTAATTTGATGAATGATACAAGACTCTGAGTCTGAGACCATAATCTCTTCACGCTTGGTTCCTCGCCTTCCATAGATGATATACGGTACACGCTAGAGCAATCCTCCTTGCCCGATTCCGCCACGAAGTTCCACGTGCTAATTTATGTATCCACTTGATAGCACTCTTCAGAGTAGTCATACATCGCTTGATGCCCATCCAGATCTTGATGTGTTCCCATAGAGAGTTGCTAAAACGGCAGCCAAGACGATTCAGATTCTCTCACTCTGCACAGATCACATCTTCCATCGATTTAGAGGTAATTAATTCTATCCTTAGTTAGCAATCTGCCCTTTGCACCAAGCCACACCGGAGTACTTCGGAGGCACATTCCAAATGTCTCTCATTCAGGGCTGTATGTGGCTGCGTGGTCTGAGAGAATAGAATGATACACTTTTGTGATATCAAGCACATTCCCCTCTCTCCAACTTGATAACAGGTTTGCTGCATTACTCCTTTGCCCAGCCGTATCCACCAATACATTCCGCACTCTAGCCAGCTGATTTAGTAACGGTGAGTCCCCCTTCCTTGGCTCCCACTCCCATATAGATTGCCTCCTGAGCGCATGGATCCATTGAATCCATAGGGAATCCTTCTTTGTATGTATGCTCCACAAAATTATCATGGGAAGTGCTCGGTTCCTTTGGTCTCTCTAAACCCCAAGCCTCCCTCTTCCTTTGGATAACATAAATCACGCCAGGCTACTAGTGGTTTCTTGGAGCCCCAGAGGAACACTCGGCAAAGCCTGATGATCTTGGTCACCACTGAAGATGGTAGTGGAAAGATGGATAGCTAGAAACACTCCACTCCTTGAAGAACAGCCCGGATCAATTCCGCTCTTGCTGCATACGACAATGTCTTATTACTAGTCCATGCATTTATGTACGCCGCTATTTTATCCGTCAGTGGAGCGCGTCGTTATCACAATACAATAAATCGCCCCTCTCCCTAATGGCAATTTCGAGCCCAAATAAGAAGTTCAGTGCCCTAAATTAGTGAGAAAAGATTCGCCTGTATATAATATAACATCGCTTTACCGTAATTTAGGGGCATCCGATAAGTTTTTATAGTTAGGAAAGAGAACGTTATATATAGTAAGGCTAGATTTTTGGCTCAGGTACAGCAGAGGAGTGCAAGATATTGGTATGCATTTTTTATCTTTATTCTCTTCGGAATTTATATTGAAGGAGATAAATAGCCCCAAAGGCTATTTATCTCCCCAAACTAGTAAATTGTAGCAGAGGTACTTATATTATATACAGGCGGATTAGAACTTATATTATGAATGCAGGGCCAAAGGGGCTATTTATCTCCTTTGGCTCAATTTACTTTTATATTAGGCCTGCATTTATCTACTGGAAATTTACTAGATTTTTGGCTACTAAATGAGATCGCTTGGTATGTGCATTTCTCTAATACAATAAATTAAATTACTAGATTTTTGGCTTTCACTCTTACTACTCTTAGTATGCATTTATCTTCCTTATCAGTGAACCGGAACAGAGTGCATAGGTACTCTTCGCGAGGACATTAAATTAAGAAAGAAATGCCGGAGATCTATCTTCTGTTTGCGATTGAAAGACCCCCTTCCGCACTCTATAATCAATGTTTCCATTTATTGCCGATCCAATTGCAGTGGCCAGTTGCCCACCATTAAGGTTCAGGCGAGTTTGCTTCCATTCCTAAGGCCTTTCATTCTTGTTGCGAGTGCCCGATGTTATTTAAGTTGCGGTAAGCTCTAAGCTCTTTAAGTCATTGGGAGTTGCCTGCTGCCCCGAATTGTGTCAGGCCTTCTTTCGTTGCCTGTACCTAATTCCCTTCTCGCGAGTGAAAGCCCTAAAATCAATATAAAGGAGATAAATAGCCCCAAGAAGATAAATAGCCCCAAAGGCGTAGACTAACTGTATATAATATAAGATAAGTACCTCGGCTACGCAGAGGCATATAAATAGCCTTTGGGGCTATTTACGACTAAGTAGACTAATCCGCCTGTATATAATATAAGTTCCTCTGCTACGCAGAGCAGATAAATAGCCAAAGGGGCTATTTACGACTAAGCCCTAATATAATAATAAGTCGAACGCCTACTATAATATTACCCTGTCAGATAGCTCGACTGATAAGGAGAGGTACGGTATTTAATTTTTTTAGAATTTATATTTATTTTAGAGGTCCAGCTGCAGCTGTTCTTTCTCCGGAGGGAAAGAGTTCATGGCTATCCGTAAGCAACAGTATCTTAAATGTGTTTTTGGACTTGCAAAAGATAAGAAGAGTCTAACAAGTTTATAAGAAAGATCTGCCCGTTAAGAAGGATCTGCCCTTGGGGTTATATATAATAAGTAATACGATGCGAATCCTCTTTATCACGATCGGGAGGTCACTGAATGTTGCTTTCCGGCGTTTTGAATAGTTGAGGAAAGCATCGGGAATCATTCTTTATTAAAGCATTCGTACGGGAAAAGACCATTCAGCAGCCGTTCATGGCTACGCGCCTATCACTCCCGACCGATCCGCTTTTGGCTTTGCACCTGTTGAAATATCTGGTGTTAAAGTTCATTCCATTAGAGTCAAGAGTACGGGACAACAGAACTTATATACGCGGGTGAGTGATGTTGAGGTGCTTTGGTAGCTGATACGCTCGACCGTAAGAGAGAGAAAGGAGAGAAACATAGACCTGACAACGGAAACGCAACGAACAGAAAAGGTTAAGAGTGACACCGAGGAGTAGCGCGACTCTAAATACATAGAAGGAGTAGCCTCACGCACTAAGTGCATCTCGTCCCTTGCCGGAAATGAGGGGGGCCCCGAAGGGGGCTCGACTGAGAATACTGGCATTTCCCTAAATTACGGTATTGCGATCTATTACCCCTACCCTAATATGATCTTTCTAGTCGCGCGCCTAAGACACTATGCCGATGGTCCGAGCATCGCAACGTGAGAGAGAGAGTGTGATCTTTGTTTAGTTTCTCGATAAAGAGGCTTTATAGGTATAGGTCAGAGCAAGAATCAGCCTTGCCTTATTCATTCGTTCCGGTCGGCCCTGTATATATATCGGGTAGATATGGCTATAGTTGATCGGTAGGTTGATATCAGCCTTGCCTTATTCATTCGTTCCGGTCGGAGGAAAAGAAAAGAATGAAAATCTTGATATATAGATCAACTAATAAAGAATCCAAGTCAGAATTTATATTTATTTTAGGCCGCACAAGCAAGCGGAACATCTTCTACCGGAACATCTTATACTTAAAAAGCAAGCGCTTCGGGGCGCCATTCATCTCTATCTGCTGCCTACAAGGGGGTTAGAGGATCCGCACCTTAAGTCAATGCCCAGCAAGTGCTGCCTACAAGGGGGTTAGAGGATCCGCACCTTAAGTCAATGCCCAGCAAGCACCTATCCTTTCTTTGAGTGTCATCGGCGTGGGACCCCATCGGCGTACCTGGGACCCCAGTAGAGGAATAAGCGGGAGCTACTGGAACTGATTTTGTTTAATATGAGAGAGGAACTCAAATACGAATACGCTGAAGTCTATACTTATTTTTTAATAAAAGTGTAAGTTCTAAAAGAAACTCGACCAGTGGGAGATATTCGTTCATGGTCCGAGTTCTGGTTCTGGTTCAGCAGGTGCCCTCTTCTCTTTAACCGGCTATGAAGCTGCCGGGTGGTCGGGTGGTTCTGGTTCAGCAGGTGCCCTCTTTATAACCGGCTATGAAGCTGCCGGGTGGTTCTGGTTCAGCAGGTGCCCTCTTCTCTTTAACCGGCTATGAAGCTGCCGGGAGAGAAACTTTGACTTCTTCTTTATTTTATGGCACGGGGGTTTCATTTCCTTTCCCGGTTGGGGGAGCGGCCGTCCTCCCAAGCGCAATGAGGCAGAGCTATCTGTCTCCTAGCGTTTGCCAGGAGCACATTGGTTGGTTGATTGCATTTACATTATAGCCAACACGGTAAATTATAGCCAACACGGTAATGTGAAGACAACAAGAAAACCAATACAACTCTTTTCTACTCTCTGGTCTTTTCTACTCTCTGGTGGGTGAAATATCCAAATCTGGTGAAATATCCGATTTGGTGAAGAAATATCCGAGAGTAAGGTAGGTAGTAAGGGATCTGGTTGGCTTAAGTTCGTCCCTCGGCCTTTCGTAGTAAGGGATCTGGTTGGTAACGCCGTCCCTCGGCCTTTCGTAGTAAGGGATCTGGTTGGCTTAAGTTCGTAGTATGGGATCCGGTTGGTAACCAGACGCCGTCCCTCGACCGTTTAGTGGCGGTCGTTTAGGAGAGAAGTGGTCGGGTAGGTGGGCAGTAGGGAGATATTCAGTAGGTGGGCAGTAGGGAGATATTCAGCTAGTCTACAAAGATGAAGCTATTTACGAATTGTTTCGAAAGCCTGCCTCAGGGCACTTGGCGCCGCGTGTTTGAACACGTGGGACGATTAAAGAGTTTCCTTATTAGGATTCACTTAGTCGTGACTGGGCATGACACCTTTGAAGGAGCTGTGCTCTCCCGCTATATTGCAGCTAAAGTAATACGCCTTAGTCGTAAGTCAGGGTTGCTATTCCATTAGTAAGTCAGGGTTGCTATTCCATTATACCTAAAAAAGTGCTCAGTGGCACTGCAGCAGTATTATGCTGCGTCTATCTTAAAGGATAGTAATCCTTCGTGGTAAAGCTAAGTCGGGCAGGTTTGCCAACAATTATTCCTGTTCATCATCGCCATTTAATTTCACAGCGAAATGACAGGTCTAATTATTTGGTAAAAATGTACCTATCTTGGAGACTTGACTTTCTATGTAGAATCGTTAAATTGGCACGCTGTGTTGACAGGACCGTTTTCGATTCTATAGTAGAAGAACCAAAGAAAGGACATAGCATTACATTAGTCAATGACTTGATTGAAACTGCTTTCTCTTATTTCAAATGTATACGCCCTGCCGGCTACTCTTATTTCAAATGTATACGCCCTGCCGGCTACTATACGCCCTGCCGGCTACTCTTATTTCAAATGTATACGCCCTGCCGGCTACTCTTTAGTCTAAGGGAATAGGCCGGCTACTCTTTCCATAAGGGAATAGGCCGGCTACTCTTTCTTTGTCTAAGGGAATAGAGTGGAAAGGGAAGTCTAAGGGAATAGAGTGGAAAAGCCTACTTGGAAGTCGACTCCTAATGACGACAGGAGGTTCAAAACCTTTCCTGGAGCCATAGGGAATAGATTTGATTCATTACGGTATGAGATCGCCTTCATTACGGTATGAGATCGCCGCGTATGCGGGTATCATTCGTGATTTTATAAAATGTACTCACTGGATATAGGAGCGAGAACTCTGGCTCCTTGTGCAATTACTCTGGCTCTTTGTGCGAGAACTCTGGATCTTTGTGGTATCAAGGGAGTCGAACTCCTTTCGATTTTGAAGCCAACTCAGCTAAGGTTATAACAGACTTATAGAACTTCTTTAGATATAAATCGCAATTATTTGATCCATATATAGAGAAAGATCTTTATCGTCCGTTATCTCCAGGTCGGTTAACTTCTACTCTACCGGGATTAACTTCTACTCTACCGGGAGCTGGTGCTGGTCTACCGGTTTCTCGTCCGTTATCTTCTACTCTACCGGGAGCTGGTGCTGGTCTACCGGTTTCTCGTCCGTTATCTTCTACGGGAGCTGGTGCTGGTCTACCGGTTTCTCGTCCGTTATCTCCAGGTCGGTTAACTTCTACTCTACCGGGAGCTGGTCTACCGGGAGCTGGTCTACCGGTTTCTCGTCCGTTATCTTCTACGGGAGCTGGTCTACCGGGAGCTGGTCTACCTGTAGCTGGTAAAAGGCCTTTGTTCGTTATAGGTAACTATATCGTACAACGTTTATTATATCCAGTACATTCGTGGGCTATGAGGGTTTTATCCCCTTTACCCTGTGATGGGACCTTACGACAGGAAAGAGGAAGATCCTATCCATTCCATCATCTTAGCTTACTAAAACCTGAGGAATTAGTGTTAGTGCCCCAAGAGTACTGGAAGGGAAACGAAGATGAAGAAGCTTTTGTTGAATACACTCTTTACCATAATTGGTTAAAACAATGGCTGGAGTGGGAGATTAATGTGTGGGGCATACTTTATTATCGTGTAATCCTGATCCTAGTTTGGAAGACCTGTTCAATCCTCCTATGATCCCAACCCATTGGAAGCGCTCGTTGAAAGACAAGAATGTTGTCCGATACGGCCTCCTTTGTAAATATTGGGATATGGGAGATGAATGTAAGTAATCTCCAAGGATATGGGAGATGAATGTAATCTCCAAACTCGGCGTATTTAACACCACTAAGGAATGGCTCGGCGTATTTAACACCACTAAGGAATGGATATAAGAGAGAATAGTAACTGATAAGATCATGTAATGCTCAGACTATAAGTAGTCAGACTATACTAAAAGTAGTTATTTTATTTTATTTTATAGTTAGCTAAGTTACGTTCGAGTTCGAGTTCGGGACAGAGAATGAATCCCAAACAGCAGCCTTAATAGCGACTTATACCTTTCCGTCTTAAGGAGGGGAAAGATCTTTCGTAGTTTTGAATAGTGAATGGCCCAAAGCCATGTTAGACTATCCGACGTCCATGAACGACTCTTGCTTGGGTCTTAGCAATTTGACCGCTCTTTGGCGTACGAGTTTGAAGACCTTGCAATTTGACCGCTCTTTGGCGTACGAGTTTGAAGACCTTTTTTAAGGAATGGGACGACTTCAATGGAGTGCTCACTCGGGAGACACTTTGATTCACCTATTATGAAGCTGCTGCAGCCGAAAGAAATGAGTAGGCTACCCCTTCCCTTGTCTTCCGCTCTTGGACTGTACCTTGATTCAACTACTGCTGCAGCCGAAAGAAATGAGTAGGCTGCTACCCCTTTCCGCTCTTGGACTGTACCTTGATTCAACTACTGCTGCAACTGGAAGGACAAAAGCTTCAACTACTACTGGAAGGACAAAAGCTTCAACTACTGCTGCAACTGGAAGGACGCCCCCAATGAAGGAGAAACTCAATAAGTTAAGGCACTCGCTCGAGTACATAATTCCCTAAAAAGGGGTTCCTCGGAAGACTGAAGAAGAGGTGCTACGCCGGCATTAGAAAGGGATGATTGTTGAGAAATATATATACAGGGCCGCTCCCGGCTTATGAAAGTTGAACTACCCACGTTTTCCAGTAAATTCTGGAAATCAAACTCTTTCCATGAACTACCCACGTTTTCCAGTAAATTCTGGAAATCAAACTCTTTCCATGAACTACCCACTCCGCGTACGCCATTGCCATTAAGGTTGGTCTTCTTGAGTCCCGAACGAATACTTGAAACCATGAATGAAGAGTCCCGATCCGATAATTAGAGTAGAAATTCATTCTTTCCGGAACTTATATTATAGTAAGGCCGCTTAAGAGCTCACTATAGCCCTAACAATCTCTTAGGGTCGCTCGAGCACTCAGCAAGATTCCTGTGTAATCAGTCAAAGTGCCTCTCTGGTCGAGCCAATGAGTCTTCTACCCTAACCCCGCTCACCAGCAACAATTTTAATGACTCCCGAGTCCGCTTCTGAAGTAGTTCGGATCAAGAATGACTCCCGAGTCCGCTTCTGAAGTAGTTCGGATCAAGCTCAATTTAAACCATTGAAGTAGTTCGGATCAAGCTCAATTTAAACCATTACCGGCTGGTTGGAGAACCTGTACTTATGAATATCCGTACCCTCCGCAACTTATATGTATGGCGTCCTATCCCGGAATATCCGTACCCTCCGCAACTTATATGTATGGCGTCCTATCCCGGAACTTATATGTATGGCGTCCTATCCCGGAATATCCGTACCCTCCGCAACTTATATGTATGGCGAGCAACTCGCAAGCCTATAAAGAAGGAGTCCTAACAAAGAAGGACTCCTAACAAAGAAGGAGTCCTAACAAGAAGAGGAAAGAAGGAGTCCTAACAAGAAGAGGTCTAACTCCCATTCAAGGATCACACTACTTAACTCTTGAACGAGGTCGGTCAGTACAGAAGAAAACAATAGCAGCAGTCTAACGTAGCACCCTTTTACGAACCCGTACTTTAACACCTTAACTCGGATCGGAAGGGTATGTTATACGGGTGTCCCGAACTCTGACTTATAGTAAACGAGGACCTCACCTGCTTATTAATGAAAGTGTTTTGTGCCGAAAAAGCAGAAATTAGCTCTTAATTGATCTTCTCCTGTGAGTCTTCGTTCCGAACCTTTCAGTCGAGCCTATTCAAAGAGACTCTCTCGCTTACTATAGAGCTATCAACTACTCAATACGTCTCGCTTAAGAGCTATCAACTACTTCTCTCGCTTACTATGGAATCAACTACTTCTCTCGCTTAAGAGCTATCAACTACTTCTCTCGCTTACTATGGAATCAACTACTTCTCTCGCTTAAGAGCTATCAACTACTCAATATGTCGCCTCTCTCGCTGTCGCTTACTATAGAGCTCTACACTATTCTTTAGTCGCCTCTCCCGCTGTCGCTTACTATAGAGCTCTACACTATTCTTTAGTCGCCCAAACACCAGTATCTTATATTATCTTAAACTGCAATTCCTCGCAAAAGAAAGATAATAATAGTCGAATATCTGAATGGCATATAAGTAAGTAGTCGGTCGTACGAAACTACTACTCATCTTGGCCTCTCCTATATCAGTCCTCTTTTCTTACCATGTTAGACTCTTGCTTGGGGAAAACTCTTAAGGTGAAACGTTCGGATTTGCTTATACTGACTTAGTCGGCACTTAAGACTTGAAAAAAAAAGCACTTCGTCCCTTGGCTTTGATAGTCTCAGATGTTCCGGTTGCCATTCAGCCTTACTCAATTCATTTGTCTTCATGCCTATCTTTTGATGGGACTACACCTGGCACGCACCCCAGACCTAAAGCTAAAGATAGGGGGTCTTCTCAGAGTTCGGGCTCTGGAATCACTTTGACAACTGCTCGAGGATAGGAGGTTCAAGATTCTACCTTATCCTGTTCAAGATTCTACCTTATCCTTATTCCATGGAAAGAGTTCTATTAATTAGAACGACTTAGCCTGATTAGAACTACTTAGCCTGATTAGAACGACTTAGCCTGATTTGCAGCTATTGGAAAGAGTGTACGGTTATATGCAGCTGTTGGAAAGAGTGTACGGTTATATGCAGCTGTTGGAAGGTCAAATAATGCCATTCACATATAAGGTGCTGTTGGCTGAGCACCTTAAGAAAGATCTGGTATGAGGAGTGAATGGGACGAAGACCCCGTTTTAAAGAGTGAGATGCTCGACCAGCTTATGAGGTTTTGTTTACCGCTGCAAGAGTCGTGAATGGTAAAGGGCCATGAACTCTACCCATGGGGGAACGTGAAAGGGCCCTCTCTCTCTCCCTATCGGTCTTCGCTATTCCATACTATCTCCCTTATATGGTCGATTCCAACGACCCTATCGGGTCTCCTACGTTACTTCGTTCGTTCGTCGTAGTCACTCGGCTCTCTCCCTGGAATGATTACCAGTATAATTGCGAGTACTTATTAATGGGGGGCCCTTATGGTCGCCCCTCTCCCGTTGGTTCTTCGTCTTTTCGTATATCTCCCTTATATTAAATGATTACCAGTATAATTGCGAATTTATATTTATTTTAGTTAGTCGTAAATAGCCCCAAAGGAGATAAATAGCCCCAAGAAGATAAATAGCCCCAAGAAGATAAATAGCCCCTTTGGCCCTACCTGTATATAATATAAGTTCTAATCAGCCTGTATATAATATAAGATAAGTACCTCGGCTACGCAGAGGCATATAAATAGCCAAAGGGGCTATTTACGACTAAGTAGACTAACTGTATATAATATAAGATAAGTACCTCTGCTATGCAGAGCATATAAATAGCCTTTGGGGCTATTTACGACTAAGTAGAATAAACCGCCTTACTATAATATAAAGACCTCTGCTATGCAGAGAAGAGAAATAGCCTTTGGGTCTATTTTCGACTCAAAAAGCCCAAAAATATAGTAAGTTATAGCAGAGGTACTTATATTATATACAGGCGGATTAGAACTTATATTCTGAATGCAGGGCCTTTGGGGCTATTTATCTCCTTTATATTTATTTTAGGCGATTTATATTTATCTTTAGGCTCCCTCTCCCTGACGGTCGAGTACTTATTAATGGGGGGCCTGTGGGTACCCTTATGGTCGAGTACTTATTAATGGGGGGCCTGTGGGTACCCTTATGGTCGAGTACTTATTGATGGGGGGCCGGGGATACCCTATCGGTGATACCCTAAACTCTCGTTTCCATAAGGAAGTGGGACAGAAGTTCAACAAAAGTTGAAAACACCGTAACAGCGTGAAAAGATGGTCAAAGTCAATGGCTGAGCTAGCACCAGGTCTAATATGGTGAAATATAATGGCGGAGGAGTCAACAGGGTTTGGGTGGAGCTCAATTAAGTCGTATATACAAGATCTCGGATTGGCAGAAGAGTCAAAAGATGGCAGTTAGTCGACTGGAAAGGGAAGGGCAAAAGAAAGATGTAGTGATGGTTGAGTAAACTCTAGAGGAATTGAGTTGAGTGCATTGTATTTCAGTAGGTAGATGTAAGTGATTTGGTGTTAGGAGGGGCTTGAATATAGTTGATGAGTTGAGTGCATAGTAAACGCGATTGACTTTGAACACTGAGTCAGATCCTACCTGGTATTAAGTTGAGTAAAAGTATAATATGAGGTATCCTTGAAGCCGACCTACTTGAACTATACACTCACTTAGATTCAATTGAAAAGAGTCTTCCTTTCATAAGAATTGCGGGTTGGAGGTACGTGTATTTATTGATTTAGGAAGCTTGATCGTATTTCAATTGATTTGAGTAGAGTATTTAAGGGTCCTTTCTTTATTCGTTGGGTTTGGGGTCCTTTCCGTTTCTTTATTCGTTGGGTATGGACTTTCCGTTTGTAGATGACCTGTGGGATTGACTTTGAACACTGAGTCAGATCCTAGCTAGTTGAACATTGGCTTTCGTACCTATATCCTAGCTAGTTGAACATTGGCTTTCGTACCTATGCTATGGCGGATCGGGTAGGCATGATCAGTATACCGGCTGAACCAAAGAAGTGTGTTCACTCCCTTACTATATATTTATCGTCGGGGATGCTACTATATTTAGGTAATAGGGAAAAAATATATCAATTCAATTCAATCTGTATGTAGTCTGGCTCGTCGGAGGGACAATCAGAGAGGGCAGGCATAGTCCCAGGCTGAGTCAAAGGCTCCGTCAAGCGGCAATTGACTTTTATATTAGGGAGCGGCAATTTACTTTTATATTAGGCTTATATCTTCTATATGAAATCTATAATCTAAATTTACGACTACTTAGCAAGCGCAAAAAATATAGCTATATATATGCGTGACACATGCGACTATGAAACTAAAGTGAAAGATCATATATAGAGAGGGGATCAACTTATATACTTTGATTTTGTTCTCTATTCAAAAAACGAAAAACCATGGACGAGGAATTGAATAAGACCCTCGAAGGGGTGCCTACGTCCCTAGCGTCTAGACTAGAGTACCATTGCTTGACACGTGACGCGATCTTGTAGTTCTTTCATGGGCATGTGGTAGACTTCGATGTCGAGCCGATACTGGTAGGAGGTCAGTTCCAATACTGGTTGGAAGATAGCATTGACACTTCTAGTCGAGGAAGTACACTAAGTGCTTCTGTGACCTATCTTCGTTTACTTTGCTATGTTTGATGCTAGGTTATGTCTGCTTCTCGGTTATGTGGCTATGTTCCTTCCCGTTCGGTGCCTTGTCAAACCGTGTAGTCAACTATTGTATTGCTTAGCACTCATATCATCTATACTGTTGATGCCAGCTTCATTCAATACCATGCAGTCAAGTAAATGATGAGATACTGTTTAGCACGAATTCGGATCTCTACTATTAATTGGTACCTATCTATCGTTCAAGGACTTCCGCCCTTACTTATCTATGTCCTCTACTAGGGAATAGTTAAGGTGCAATGCCTCGTCTCTCTCGTCTAAAGCAGATTCTTGGAAAAGAAGGAGAGCCAGCCTTCATAGGTCGGATCTATGAGAGGTCTTGATTCTACATCCATTGGAAGAGACTCCGGAGCGGGCATGAGAGGTGCAGATGCTGAGGCGGAAGTTTAATTAAAAAAGAAAGAGACCGACCGCTTTATGAATCTAGTAGAGTAGGCCCGGGTAGTCTCAGTATGGGAGCAGAGCAGAAGCAGTAGTTAACGAGGCAAGTAGTGACGCATAAGCGCTGTCAAACATAATAGAGAAGTCTTCATGAAGATCGATCTTTTTGATCTCTTGATGGCGGAATCAGTTGTCAATCAACTTCTCGGATCTCGGATGAATCGATCGTCCAATTCTATTCTTCCTTCACATTAGTTAGTGATATGCTTGTCCCCAATGAAGTGATGACCGACTGGCACGCAATAAAAGCGCTTTGATTGACTCTTCCAATGAGGGAAGAAAGCTTATCCACGCAGGACTATCTTGAATGAATGCCGATGCGGGATAATCGGATCCATCTTCAGAGGTTGGCCACGTACTCGGGACAGTGACGCTCGTCTGTCACAGAACATCTCATTTTAAGTTCGGCACGTACTGAGTTCGAAGAGTGAATGTAGCTCGCTTCACTTGTCCGTTACGCAAGATTGACAAGGTCCGCTCTCGTTCATTGATCTATGTTGACCTCTACTTCCTATCCAGCTGGGATCAGAGTCCTGGCCAGGCTTCGGAGACTTCTTTATGGGTGAGAGCTCTCCCCAGGGAATCTTAGTGGACTGATTACATGCGCTTCTCCGGTCTATCTGAATGAAGCCTGAGATCATCCAATAATATGAATCCCTATTCTCGCCTAGAATGAATCATTAGCTCATCGGTCTTGGTGGCTAAGGTTGGTTGGGACAGGTGGAATAACCGTACAAGTGGGAGAGCCCTACAAGTGGTGCAAGCCTCAGTTGCTATTCTGAGTTCTCCTCTTGCATTAAAGTAGTCTCCAGATGACCTCGTAGTGGAAACTCTTTAGCACGAACTGCACTGGCTAGCTAGACTATGAAGGGGACGCCTGATCTTCATAGCTCGTGGACTTATGAGGTGGGCTCGCTTGTGCCTCCTATGGGGTAATCTTGGACTTTGCCTCCTAGTCGATGAGATAGCAAATCCTACTCTGCAGAGGCTGAGTTCGAGATCAAATCCTCACATCCGGAGTGCTAAAGAGACTCTTTCCTCGTTGTGCAGGAGATCTTGGGACAGCTAGCGCGCACGGATAGCGGTTGGACGGCTTAGATTCAACCTTTGCCTCTTGTCAGATCTTTTAATGTTAGCTTCTTGTTCTTTCTTTGGTCAGGCTAGCAGTGGACAGTTCTTCGTTCGACTGGTCTTCCTCATGGGGAGGGACTCAGTCACTTGCTGCCAAGTAAATCAAGTTCGAAAGAGGGAGGTTCAAATCACTTGGCTGCCTGTCTTCTTGAATAAAGATATCTGCACAGGCGTCTGTCCGGACAGCAGTAAAGCAGCGTTTGAGCAGCCGCCTTAGACTTTTGTTTTTTTTCTTTTCTTTAATGTCTCGATCGGGAGCTCTACAGATCTCTCCCCTCCCGAATTTCCTCCTTACTCTTTCCCTCCTCAGGTTCGACATTCACTCTTGACCGATATCACTGACTGGAATGACATGAGCACGAACTGATTATTAATTCAAATTCAAATAATGGGCTCTCGTAAGCAAGCGCAGAAAGATAAGATCTCAATTCTATATCTGTAGTGCACGGTCGCTCGCCCCCCAGGTCCTAATTCATATATCATATGGGACCTTTCTTTAACATCTTCAATCGCAGACTCCGTGCGAGACTTGGGGCGAGGTGGTTATAATAGCATCAAGTCTCACTCTTTTCAAAACTCTTCTACGTGCGAGTGCACCTCAAGTCGACCCCAAAATGCTGCTTCTATTAATAGTTGCTCCAGTCAAGCAAGGTGCAGTGCATGCGAGATTAGTTTGGAATTGACAGTCCAATCTCCGCTACTAAGGCAACCCACTCTGCGGTAGTGTCTCTTCCCGGCTGGAGCAGTACTCTAATAGGGCTTACGAATGGTTCCTCTTTCAATACAATAGTTAAGGATGCAGATAGTTCGGATGCGTGGGATGGTGCCCTCCTCTACCTCGTCCAATTCATGCCCGCATCAAGGTTAGGCTAAAGAGTCGGGAAGGGTAGATATCAAAGAGCTGGGTGCGAGGGATAAAGAAGGAAGGTTGCCTAGACTAAAGTGGAAAGCTTTAAGCGAGTATAGTATCTTGACTTAGACTTAGACCCGTGGAACTCCGTGACGCAGAGGTACTTCTGTCTGATTCTTAAGAGAAGGGTATCCATGGTCCGGAATGCTTGGGAACATTAGACGCCCTTAACTCTCTCCATCCACTTTATGAGAGCCCGACCTTGTACTAGAAAGCATTCGCGACCTATTTCTTCTGAGAGCTTGAGCGGTCAAATCAAGGATTCTTATCTAAAAGCATCAGTGAAGTGCGAGCCAGAGTTGAACCATATCATCTCTATATTCTTATCCTTCTACCAGGGAATATTAGGCACTGAACTATTTGACCAGAATCAGAACTCTCACTAGAAGAAGACCAAGAAGTGTAAGTGTAACTGTGGGCGCCCGGCACTGGAACTATCACCTTCAGCTTAACCTGGAAAGGAAACTCAGCCAACTATGTGAGGATTGTACGGCCTTTCTAGTTAGTTATTCGTATAATTCTATATAGATTAAATAGACTACTGGGAAGAGATATTGGGAAGAACCTATACTATACTGGGACTCAATACAGAAGCAAGAAGCGCTATGAGTAAGTCGTGAATCTACTCCTCCCTTGTCCGAGAAAAAACAATTTGGAGAAGGACGGCACCCAACCAAAGCAGTTGCCAAGGACAGGACACTGAAACGGATTCGAGAGATGACTGCTCTTGATCGGACGCTTATGTGAGCTTAAATACCTTTTTAAAAGTTTTGCTAGAATGAAAGGAAGGTGCGGAGCGAGGAACTGGAAAGAAAGATCAATATGTCCTTCTCACTCACACTTTCTCAATCAATTAGAGTAGGAGGCTTTCCAAAAGAAAAGAGACTAGTTGTCGCTTCCTTGGGTTCAGAGGAAAGAGATCAGTCTGCCTCAAGGAGTGCTCGACATGGATCTTTCTTTTCCTAAGCACAAGGTACTAGCCTAGACGAAAGCCAATTATATCCGCACCGCACTCGTGCCTACGAAGGGTAAAGGTAGACTCTGAACTCCGATTCCTATGTTGAGTACAATGAAATGAGGAAGCGAAAGGTCAAGTAGTGTGGATTCCCTGCTCCCTTTCAAGAGTGTGATATGAAGAATAAAAAGCAGAGCAGAGAGCACGAATACCTCCTGTCATCAGTGGGAGAAGCCCTAGCTCTCTTCTTCTTCCTCTTCTTGAGTTCTAGAAGCATAATTCTATCTTGCCCTCTTAAGATAAGACCTTGCCTTTGCACCTAACTGATCCTCTTCTCTGAATCTATCTTCAGACCTCGACAAGAAGTTCTCTCGAATCTTTCCTCTTATCATTAGAGTAGCACTGAGTATGCTGCCTAAGCTAACCTGAATCAAGGAATCTGTTCGCCTATAATTCATAAGACGGTAGGGAAAGAGCAAGACTCATATCACTCGGCCTTGACTCTTACCTCACCATCACGCCCTCCCACGTGCCTTCTTTTTGGTTTTCTTTGCCTTGAAGGAGAAGGAAGGTTTCTAGAACATTAACCAGCCCGGTCCTTTCTTTCTTCGTTCGTGAACCGTACCCCCTCAGAGAATATTGACTGAAGACCCGAAGCGACCATAGGCAATCAAAGCCAGCTTGAAGCCATCCATCCCATCCATTGGACATCTATCTGCTTCTCAGGGCCTATCATGAATCTATATGCTTCTCAGGGAGTCTACGGTGGAGGGCTTCTATTCTATCTGCTTCTACGGGAGTCTACGGTCCTCATTCTATCTTTCGACTTCGCTTGCTTCTCTGCCGCTAACTTAATTTGACCCTGCGATTCCGCTACTTTATTTTGCCCAAGGAAATTTATTATAGTATGGCGCACGTAGCTACTTTATTTTACCCAAGATTCCGCTATCGCAAGAAGAGCAATGCTATGTTCTCGTTCCGCCTCGCTAGCAACAGTCGTGCCCGCAAAAGTAGTAGTTCCTAAAATAAATATAAGTTCCGCCTGTATATAAGTAGACTAATCCGCATAAGGAAAGTTGCGCTATCGGGTTGAATTCAAGCGACTTATTATTATATTAGTAAGTTCACTCCTTGTAGGGAAAAAAGATCTGAATCTGCGAATAGCGAACTTATATTATAGTAAGTCCTTCCTTACTATATATATAGTTATATTGCGAAGTATAGTAAAGAATAGCTAGAATTTCTTTCATACTATAATAAATTGTAGTAGTTTTTCATAGCTAAAGATAAACTAGACGAAATTGGTGGCTTACTCTTTATTTTAGGAGTCTATAATTTCTTTGAAAGATCTATTTAACTGTATGGCCCTACGTCTGGTTCACATTAACTATTCAAAAGAAAGATCTTCCACGTCTAACTCACTCGTACCTAAGGCGAGCACTTAACCTCTTCTCCGAGCGCTACTACTTGTGTTGTGACCCTATATCGGACTGCTTCTGCTCTTACGTCGGACTGCATGAGACTCCTTTCCTTTCCTTGTTCAGTAGGACAGCAATCTAAATTGAGATCAAATTATAGTTGTAGAGAAATGCCCCAAAAATATAGTAAATTGTGCCAAAATATAGTAAATGTAGCACTGGTCCAGTAGAAGAGATAAAATTTTGCTTTTCTCTGAGGCGCGGTCCAAGAGAAGGGCGAAGGGTATGAAGGGGCTTTTAGTCTAATTGTATTTTTCCCTAAAGGTGGCACAGAATTTGTATTTGAAGACTCCTCGTACGACCGGGCTTTATTGAGACAGCACCAGATAGAGAGAGATAGAATCTCGGCCTCAGCCGCATAAGTATGAAGGGTATGAATGGTCTTTAAGTTTCATTGTATTTTTCCCTAAAGGTGGAACATATATTGCATTTTCCTCTCTTCTACCTACTGAGAGTTGAAGGGCTTCGACCGGATGTAGGGTTCAAAAGGAGGCACAAAATCTGCAGTGCTTTTCACCCTGGGATTGGCTTTGGCACCCTGCGGATCCCCTTTCCCTCGTAGAGGCTTCGCACCTTGCTTTCCAGACCGGCTATGAAGAAGGAGAGTGAGAAGACGGGTGAATAGAATACGGAATTCCAGGCCCTGTATATATATTTGGCGATAGCGGCGGGCGAAAAGAGATAGCTACTATTCCACGTAGCGTACGAGTCGATTCTTTCCTGAAGGGACGGGTAGAAGGATAAGCAAATCAGCTTCCGGGAATGAAAAGAAGATAGCTTTCTCCGCCGCTCCAGTAGAGAGAGTCCGTTCATGGTTAGAGGTGCACAGAGAAGAGTTCGAGTCGGGTTTATTATAAGTCTTTGTTGGTGCCCCGCGCATTTCCCTAATCCTCAGTAGCGAAACTCACAGTTGAGGAAGAGTTGCTCGCGCTCCGATAGTACGCGTTCGGGACGACTGAATCATCCCATGGCTCCGAACAGCTGCCGATAATTCCAAAGGAGACGAAAGAAGACCAAAGAATAGTTCCAGAAAGCAGTCCCAACACTTTTCTTAATGTTTTGCATGCCCTCTCGACGCGCGAGAGCTCTCCGTCGCCCCTCTCACGGAACCGCTATCTTTCCCGAGAAATTACCCTTACTATGTCCAGTTCTTCTCTTTCGTACGCTGGAAAGAGTAGCTATCTCTTCTTCTGATATAGCAACTATTTCGAAAGCAAAGAGCTTTAGTCTAATATGATGGCATTGCATTGCCTTGGTTCACGTGATCAGATAGCTTTCGCGGGACTCTATCATCATCCCCACCTAGCGGTGGTACGGAATCACACTCCTAACTCCAGGGTAGCGTACAGATTAGGACAGGAAAAGCAATGCCCTACTATATATTTGGCTCAAAGACACATGATTCTTAGCGAAGAGTTTGAGCTCCCCGTTATCGTCAGTTGATGCTTTTCCTCTTATCGCAATGCCATATAAACACGTCATAAAGACAATCAAGACTCTATTGACAGAGAATAAAGACTCTAAAGACATTCATGCACTAATCGGATAATAAGTAAGTGAGACAGTCAAAGAGGGCCGAGTGAGAACTATAAATACCTCGACCGTGGGGTCAAGCACTTCATTTGCGATTCCGGCGGCAGCGACGTATTAATTGAGCCTAATCTTACTATAATATAACTCGATGTGCCAGAGAGTGATAGGAAAGGGAAGCTATTCACTCTTCTTTCATGGCTTTGGCTATCAAAAGAAGTAAGGAGCTGATGCCCTAATATAGTCGTAAATTCCTCTCTTTGAGACCGAATCTGCCCAGCCCTCCGTCTTTCCCCAGCAGTTGAAGTGGTGCGGAATCGAATTCATAAAAAATGGACGCATAGCCGATGCTGTCGGAATTCCTAGTCGAGGGTAAGGGCCCCACTAAAGAACGAGAACCGATCTACGAATATCCAATTCCTACTATGCGAGAGGAGGTTTTCCCTTCCCAAAGGGGCGTCAAGGCTTTCTTTTCTTATTTAACTCGTAGGCGAGTGAATTGACCCGAGGGGGGTCTATGGTCTCTATCGCCGAAAGGATAAATAGACTGAGGGTATCGACAGATAGCTCGACCATAAGGGTCTCTTTAGATAGCTCGCAATTATACTGGTAATAATTTAGGGCCGAAATGCACTTGGGAGTGCATTTTTTTTCTTTGCGGGGCTCTTTAAGCATTAATACTGGCCGCTCGAGTAAGTGTCAGAGAGCCAGGCTCCATGACACGAACGATCGTCCCCCCGACCCCCCCCGAATTGCTGCTGAGCTATAAAGGGCATTTTCAATTTAAAAACTACTCCCGATCTACTTCAGAAGTAATGTACCAGAGGTAATAATAAATGAGAGGACTTGCAGGCCTACTTATAAAAGTAAATTGAGCCAAAGGAGATAAATAGCCCCAAAGGCGTAGACTAATCTGCCTTACTATAATATAAGTACCTCTGCTACGCAGAGGAGAGAAATAGCCTTTGGGGCTATTTACGACTAATCCGGAATAGTAATTTAATTTATTGTAGATAGAAGAAATTCACTCCCAAGTGATGCACACCTTTAGAGGAAAATAACCTACTACTCTAGAAAGTATATAAAGATCAAAAATGCTTTACTCGTCCGGCCCTTAGACAGTGCTCCTTCCTCTCCGCCTATTCCAGTAGAGTTTCTTTGTATGAGTGAGACCCATTGCTAAATCCTAATTGTAGGAAGATGAGTAGCATTGATTGCGTCGTGGGCATGACTTCGGTACCAAGTGCACTTAGCTTAGGCATCAGGTGGGGCTCGTAGGAAGGGGAGATCGAAGTCTTGGTGCGAGCCGGAGCCCATTCAGACTAAGATAGCAAGCAAGCAGGCAGAGTACCTAGCCCTTTGCCTTTTTGACCGCGCATGGCATGGCACTATCTACTGCTGATCCACCTCCAAGAGCGGCTCGTACACCTCATCTTGAAAGGTCGGCTCTCGTTCCACTTCTTCAACTAATCCAAGGCTATACGTACTGCTCTTCTGCCGCGCTCCGCTTCACTTGGCTCAATAGCGTGGAGCTCCGCAGCACTGAACAGATTACTGCTCGGTTCTCTCCATGAATAGAAAAAGACGGAAGAGTCCCGGTAGGCAGAGTAGGCGCGCGAAGAACGAACGATAGTGATTGATTGATGTAGAGGACTATCCTACTAAGGGCTCCCTTCTTGAATCCACTCTCCTATAGAAGAGTTCCCTTCCGGAATCTACTCTACTGTGGAAGCAATCATTTGCCCGGCCTGCTAGCTCACGACTGGTAGAGGAAGGAGCGACGTAGAAAAGATACTGGTAGAAGAAAGAGCGACGTAGAAAAGATTAAACGATGCCTGGAAAAGTACACAAGTCAGACCTCCGAAACCGCGCTACCGCGAATAGTAACTACCGCTCCTTTCAGTCCTTGGATGAGCCCTCATTAGAGACACAAGACCGACACCACATTCCATGCACCTCACCTCAGTCCGAGCTTCCTTCTCGGGAGTTTTTTCTTACCAATTAAGATAGGCCTTGCTGGATCTCCTTATAGGTTATAGGCCTTGCTGGATCTCCTCATAGGCGCCGCCTTGCTGGATCTCTTTCGCTCCGCTCAACTTTGCCGCTCCCGCTCCTCTCATTCGCACCGAAGATTCAATGGCGGGGAAGGCTAAGAATGGTAGGGCCTTCCCATTCCGATCATCAGATTCCGATCATCATGGATGGCTCGGTCCCCACTTCCGGTCTAGCGCTCCTATCACGAGAGTTCCGGTATAGATGATACCTATCGGAGGGGAACTTCTACCTCTCCTATCCCGTCCAGGAACGCTCCAGGTCGCTCATCATTGGCTCGCTGGTCTTGTCTGCGCTCCGGACAGAGCTTGATTACTATCTGAGGAACCCAACCTGACTTCAAAGACTTCGCGCACGCCCGGAACTTATATTATATACAGGCTCCGTAAAAGCTGTTTACTATATTTCCGGTCAGAGCACCATCATGATTCGACTTCGCTTTGCAATGCTGGGCCGGACGAGTCCCCCGAACACCGCTCCGACCTTCTTTATTTAATTTCTTCGCACCTCTTGTCTGCTACTATATATTTGGCGAAAGAATAATTGAAATAGATATAGTGGCAGGGCAGTCGGGGAAGAGAACCCGTGCATGGTGGAAAGAAATTGGACCACTGCCTTGCTTGGCTACATCCGCCCCAGAGAACCAGCCTCAGATCAATAAAGAAGCGGTGGGCCCGGCCTAATTGACCTCCCTAAATCTAAATAAATTCTAGGCGGAACTCGCTGAACTGAACTCGCCTGTGGGCCCTTACTATATATTGGCAAAGCTAGCAGGCTTGATAATTTAGTGCTTCGGAGAGGAGTTGGTCGCCGATGAGATTAGTTGACAACTCGATCAATAAATCAGATCTGTGAAAAGACTGCCTCAACTGAAAAGAGATAGATATGAGTGCGCCATCTCTTCCGCCAAATATGAGGCTCTCCTATAATTTCTTTCCCGAGTCCTCTTTTCCCTCACCATTTATCCGGTCCTCTGCTTTGGTTTGGATTCCTCCACCCGAGCAGACCGATAGCTACGTGGGCCTTTCTTTGAGATATTAAGGGGCTGATTAAATCAGGAAGGGCAGGGCATTCTTTTATTCTTGATGGGACAGTCCAGGTATGGTTATGGTAGTGGTTGGCTTCTGTCCTCTACTACGATTGAGATATTTGACTGGAGTTCAGGTCGAGCTCCGAAGAACCTATCCGAGACTTCCCATCGCACCCGTCCAATGACTACACTACTGTGATCTCGCTTCGCACCTTGAACTCATTCGTCGGCTGCGCAACTTGAACTCTTCTCTTTCAGTTTCTCGCCTCGCACCGGCATTCATTCCCGACTCTCTACCTGCAGATCATAGGCCTGGAATTCATTCCCATCCCAAGAGAGCATCTCACCCTCTCAATAGATCATACGCCTGGCATCAAATAGATCTAGCTAGCCTAGCCCGCGATGAGCCCAGACTCCTTGATTGAGGAGAGTTCCCGGCTGACGCATCTCTTCTTCTTTCGATAGTTGGCAGGGACAGGGACTCGTGAGGTGACCTAGCCTGTGAGGGGCAGAGTCAAGCGGCAAAGTTGAGCTACGCGACAGCGGAGCGGCAGAGTCAAGCAAAGCGCGGCAGAGTCAAGCGGAGCGAGTTGAGCGAAGCGAGATCTTTGCAACTACGAAGCGCGGCAAAGTCAAGTGCGAAGCACGGCAGAGTAAGCGCAGCGTAATCTCTGCAATCCGCTTTCCGGTCCTAAAGCCGCTTAAACTGCAAACTAACGATCTCTGCAGTCCGGCCCACCGCTTAAAACAACCTGGTGCGTCGGCTCTTGAGTTTCGCTACGTCACGTGTCAAGCCCTCCGAAGAACCTACCGAAGAACCTATCTTCATTGTCCCTCCTTAGACCCTTTCTATTATAATTGGCAACTCCTTTATCAGCTAGCTATATTATATTACTTGATTGGCTCTAATTGAACCTCGCTCCTCTACGAAAGAGTGCCAGCCAGTCCTTCTTCTCCGCTCTGCCGTCTGCCCTTTGACTCCTCTCCCCTCTGTTGCACCTGCCCCTATTGCGCTTCGCGAACAGGGGTCTTCCGTGCTGATCGCTCCTCATTCTTCGCACCTCGCTTTCGTTTCGCTCCGCACCTTTGCACTCGTGAACGAGCGAATTTCTATTTATTTTAGGGCTTTCTCAAATATATACAGGTAGGGCCCGGCTGTCCGAGCTAGGTTAGTGCGTGAGGGGGATTCTTTCTCTCTTCTCTTATCCCCGGGTCGCAGAGCAACTTACTTTCCTGTAGCACCTCGCTTCCCATTCGGATGAGTACGCGTCACGGGATCTCCCGTCACCCCTGTCGCTCAACTCAAGACTTTGCCCCTCTGCCGAGTCTCTTCCACTCACTGAGATTTCTTTATTAAGCGGTGGGCTCGTTCCATTCCACGTTGTTTCACTCGCTGGGCAGGGCTCGCTCATTGCTTTCTGGTCGTGAGCACCTATGGTTGAACGAAGACTTGAACTCCGATCCTATCGAACTCCTATCCGAGACTTCCCATCGCACCTGTCCGAAGCCCGGGCCCTGTGATCTCTCACTGCCGAGTCCGGAGCCTGTCCCCAACTCTGCTTGGATTCCTTTGCTTGGTCTAGTCCACCTATCAGTCTGCTTGATAGGGCAAAGTAGAAGTCTCTCTTGGTGGTCCTATGACCGACTAGTAGGGTTAGGTTACACTATATATACTATAATTAAAGCTACCTGAACAGAAGATAAGAGTTAAAGGATCTCCTTGCGAAGATCAGGTCTGAGCTACCAGAAGATAGGTCTGAGCTACCTGAAGATAAGAAAGAAGAGGGCGTGCTTAGGCATGCGATACCATCAGTGGGATAGTTGGGGACAGTTCACCGAGCCAGAATTTAGATTTGCCCATCAAAACATACCGAGTCTGGTGACGATGAATGAGTTGGATTGGAGTGAAGGTCGAGCTCCATTACTTAATAATGATTCTGTCTCGCTCTAGATAATGGCTACCTCTCGTAGTCACGTGTCAATCAATGTCCGGACCCAGAGCCTCCTAAACCAAACGACGATGCCTATGCTTTGTATTCCTCAGCCCTAACCAATCAACTGATGAAAGGTCTGAGTGAGCTCGTGCTTTGGCTGATTGGTCGATCGGAGTCGTCCCTGTCACGCTCTTCTGCCCTTGCTGTCCCTCCCGAGCTACGGAGGATTCCCTGCTCCTTCTGACATCACGTGCTCTGCCTAGGTAAGTCTACTCAAGTCCAGCTACGCATCCCGACTTCTCTGCCCGGCCAAGGGGAATAGACTCGCCCATGCAACTGAGGTCGGTGAAGCTTCGATAGCGCTCGCTTGGTATTCCGCGGTTGGTGGGCTCATCCCATATCGAGTGGGCTCATCCGGGAGAGAAGTCCTCTACTGCTCTGCCCTATGTGCTCTGTCCGACTCCTCTCTCTCACTGCCGAGTCCGGAGCCTGGCACTATTGCTTCTCCACTGGCACAAGCCCCTATCTCTCCAGAGCTTGCACCCCCCGCTTCGCATTCAATGGAACCGCAGCAGATTATTACCAGTATAGTTGCGTGCCTGCAAAAGTAGTAGTTCCTAAAATATAGTAAATCCGAGTGATAATGACGGGGTGGCCCCGTCTGATAGTCTACAATTGCGTAGCAATTTATACAATTTATATTTATTTTAGGCCATGTTAGACTAGACATTCAAAACTACTACTGATCTGCCCTATGGTCGAGCACATCGCTTCTCTCTAAATCGTCCCATAAAGTAAAGTCGTTCCTCTCTCTCTCTCCCTTTAGGTCGAGCTATCTTACGATACCCTAATATTTAGGTCGAGAGGGGTAGATCTTTCCCAATATATATACAGGGTTGAATAGTCGTCGGCGCCAAAGGAGATAAATAGCCCCGAGAAGATAAATAGCCCCTTTGGCGTAGACTAACTGTATATAATATAAGATAAGTACCTCTGCTACGCAGAGGCATATAAATAGCCTTTGGGGCTATTTACGACTAAGCCTTAAGTAGACTAATCCACCCTACCTGCATTCATAATATAAGTTCTAATCCGCCTGTATATAATATAAGTACCTCTGCTACCCCTGTATATATATTGGGGAGATAAATAGCCTTTGGGGCTATTTACGACTAAGGAGATAAATAGCCCCAAAGGCCCTGCATTCATAATATAAGTTCTAATCCGCCTGTATATAATATAACTCTGCTACCCCTGTATATATATTGGGCAGATAAATAGCCTTTGGGGCTATTTACGAAAGGAGATAAATAGCCCCTTTGGCCCTACATTCATAATATTAAGTTCTAATCCGCCTGTATATAATATAAGTACCTCTGCTATGCAGAGTAGAGAAATAGCCTTTGGGGCTATTTACGACTAAAGGAGAGAAATAGCCCCAAAGGCGTAGACTAATCCTTATGTATATAATATAAGTTCCTCTGCTATGCAGAGTAGATAAATAGCCAAAGGGGCTATTTACGAAAGGAGATAAATAGCCCCTTTGGCGTAGACTAACTGTATATAATATAAGATAAGTACCTCTGCTACGCAGAGGCATATAAATAGCCAAAGGGGCTATTTACGAAAGGAGATAAATAGCCCCAAAGGCGTAAACTAATCCGTCTTACTATAATATAAAGACCTCAGCTATGCTGAGTAGAAAAATAGCCTTTGGGGCTATTTACGACTAAAGGAGATAAATAGCCCCTTTGGCGTAGACTAACTGTATATAATATAAGATAAGTACCTCTGCTACGCAGAGGCATATAAATAGCCTTTGGGGCTATTTACGACTAAGCCTAAAATCAATATAAAGGAGATATTCACCTAAAATCAATATAAAGAAATTTCCGAATTTACCTAAAATAAATAGAAAGGAGATATTTACCTAAAATGAATATAAAGAAATTATAGCTATTCAAAACTATACTTCGCAATTTAACTATAGTAAGGGCCCTAAAAAGAAAGTAAATTCCGCCTGTATATAATATAAGTTCTAGACTATATTAAGTTCGGGCCATTCACTCTACCCTTCAGTGAATTCCTGTTGAAACAGATAGGCTCAGAATCCTGACCCTCCCGAGTCCAGAGTACGGGATGAGAGATTGAAAGTAGTTGTAACGAGTACTCGACCAGAAGATCTTTCGTAGTTTTGTATGCTCCGGCTGCTGCTCCTCTTTCTCCGGCCACCCTTAGCTCCAAGTCCCTCGGGATCCAACCATTAAGCAGCTGGCTACGCACCAAGAGTGAATGGAAAGAGTGAATAACCCGCTGTCGCTCGAACCTTGATCTCGGGCAAGTACCCCCGTTCCACTCCTTTTGCATTTCTTTCTCAACTCCACTGACGAATAGAAGATATGACTTGTCAAGAACAAGAAGAGAAGATCAGATATTCTTTGGTTCCCGTTGCCTTTGCAAAGAGAACAAATTATGTTCCTCACTCGGACCCTCTCTCTCCCGTTGGTCGTCCCTCTCGTTAAAGTAGTCGACTGCCCGCAGCCGAATCCGATTCTCTTATATGCGTTGCCTTCCTATGTGTTTTCTCTTTTAGGAAACAACCAGTGGAATATATGAATGCACCTACTTTAGTCGCTCTAGGCTACTTCACAACAGGAGTGAAAACCTCTTAAAAGAGTCTCTTTCTTGCTTTGCTTTCCGAGGCTAATTATAATGAAATGATCCCGTAGGGGCAGCCACATGAAAGGGAGCGAGAGGGACGGGACGAAGAGAGTGCTTGAGCGATAGCGAGATATTCTATTATATACGAAGCCAAATGCCCGGAAAACCACTACCCTACCCTTACAAGAGTTGTTTCACTATAAACCATGAAAGGGCAAGTTTTCCAGAAGGACCAGAAGAAAGAAAAACAGAGTTGAGAAAGGGCCCGGAAACCGCTCCGTGGGTTTCTTATATACTTTCTTTTAAGAATGAAAAAGTAGCAAATAAGAGAATGAAAAACACATGCGTAGGAGAGAATGAAAAAGTAGCAAATAAGATATGCGAGAGACGGTCGAGCTCTCCGTCGCCCCGCCCCTTCCATGTTATCCGGTCGTAAATGGACGGACTTGCGCTACTCTCTGCTGAGATACGAGCTAAGTGGAGGCCCTGGAATTCACTCTGTGTCGAGCACTTTCCTCTCCCCGTCGTTCTCACTCGGACCTTCTCTAGCAAGAGTCGTTCATGTTATTGCCCATTCAAAACTACGAAAGATCTACTCTAATCCATCTATTTCAACAGGACAGGTGCGCAGCCTTATTGAATTGAACCGAGCTACAGCCGGCAACACATATTAGTTATCACTTTCACTCAACTCATTGACTCTGTCTTTTGATCTCTTACCATTCTCTCTCCCTCCAGTTGAGCCCTCATTCAAAGTGCCTCCCAATGGGTGAGTAGCTATCAGTTTTCCGCGAAGAAGGGCACCCGAGTATAAAGTACATAACTCGACTCTCACTTGAAGGCAAGGGTCAGAGTGGATGAAAATGGAATTATGAGAGGTCACTATTCAACCCTGTATATATATTGGGAAAGATCTTGGCCTCATCTATATCAGTCCTCATCGGCCCTTACTATATATTTGGCGGTTATGGAAGCACTCTAAGGAATGAATTCACTCCTGGACCCCCCAGCAAGAGTATATCCGCTACAGGAAGCTGCCGGCAACACTTCTTATAATATACTTTCACCCTCCCCTCCTACTCCTAAAGAGCAATTGAAAGATAGATAAGCTTAAGGATTCGTACGGGAAAGAAGCATGAAGTGAAGGCTCCTTAAGTCAATGCCCAGGGAAGGGAGAACCTAACCTTTCAGTTAGTTTAGTGTCTGAGGTACAAGCGACAGCGACGTGCGAGAGCGACGAAAAAGAGTGCGGCTTGCCAGATAGAGGCACCCCTTCGGAAAGGAACTCCCCTAACCTCCGGCCTTGAACAGAGAACGTAACGTGGGACGGCAAAAAGATCGGAGATTCTAGCGTGGCTTAGGAAACAAAACCAGAGTATATTATATACTAAATAGAATTAAAGGAACGAGCGAGAGCTAAGTAGACGGCTTGCCCGAGAGGAAAGCAAAGAGCACTTTTCTGTGCCCTTTAATTTAAAGTCAGTTCACAAGGGAACCATGAACAGCGGTTAGTCGGATCTTGCATCCCGGCGAACTCTCTTTTCCTGTAGTTAGTGGTGCTGCGGGACGAGAAAAAGAGAAAATCAATAGTTCAAAGATATCACCACCACCAAAAGTACGTGAGCTGGAACCCACTATCTAAGGGGAAAGACTGAGGTCAAGAGTTCTTGTCTATTTCGAAATGGTTGACGCACTCGCCCGGAGTGTGACTCGAAAGGCGCCTACGCGGTGCTCGGAGAGAAGGCATCAACCACTCTTCTATATTCCTTGATTCCTCATATTCAAAAGCCCAGTGACTTATATAACAAGAAAGCCGGATCACGATATAGAAAGTCTCCTATTATTCGGGTAAGTCAGACTGGCCAGCAGAAGAGATTAGCACACTCGCCCCCGAAGGCCTGCGTCGAATCCAGGGGTCAAAGTGAGGTTCGGATATGAATCGTTGTGGGTTCGTCTCGCTCTCCGCTTTGGAACCCTTCTTTCGCGGCCGTCCCTCTCAGTCCTCTTACCATACACCACTTCGAATAGTCACCCCTTACCGATTCACATCGTTTTCGTGAATTTATATTTATTTTAGGCCATTGCACTAAGCTCCTGACCAACCCCGACGACAGGAGTCTGGCCGTCCGCACTGCCTCAGTTCAGTGCCTATCCGTAGCACCGGGCAGACAGGTGTCTTGATCGGACCTCCCCTTCGCCTTTTCCCTGCCTCTAAGTCGCACCAGCAACTAATGAGTCTGTGGCACCCTCTGGCCTTTTCTCTTTTTCCGAAGTAATTTATATTTATTTTAGGCAGAATCAACATCTAATTCAATTCAACACATGTGATCAGCTCTTTACCAAGGGGGTTCAAAGGTGATCTAACGGGAACATTGCATATATATGCTCCAGAGGGGGGCGTAGGGCTCACCAAAGGTACGAGGATGAAAGGGACCGGGCTGAAGTGCTCTTTACCCGTTAGTTGGAGAGAGATTATGATGGGTGAATGCCGGTGCTCGAACCCCACCCGCCGCCTTTCATCTTTGAAGCCGCTCCTCTTTCCAGTTCAACATCTCCTTGAATGAGGGGGTCTCCTTTGTCGGTACTCAATTCGTTAAGTAGAGAGAAATCCGGATGTCCAAGTTCCGTACAACCATAGGGGTCCCAGGCCTAGCTCCCGAGGTAATACCAGTAATTTGCTGCAGTTGGATTCGAGTGCCAGAGGGGTTTAATGACAGGTGAACCATTCACGACTCACGTCGCTATCTACGCTCAACGACTCTCGCCCGCTGCAGTCGGGTCGCCCGTCAGCTCTCACTTTCCAGTCTCTCAGAGGGAGTACCTACGCTCTTCGCTACGCCCCTTGCTAGACGAGTCTCATCTTGACTTCTTTCTTATATAAGAACACTTTTTCCTGGGATAGAAGGTTCAGAAGCGGCGAGCAGGCAGCGAGCACTTCGTTTAACCACTCTTCGGACAGGAAGGGTCGGACTCCTTTCACTTTTCTAGCTGAGTGGCTCGACTCTTCGGAATTGACTATATTTTTGGGGAGCATTAGATTAGAGATCAAACGGCCGCTATACGGCTTTCTCGCTCGCCATTATCGCACCTATCGCACTATCACCGCGCATTCCGTGCTTTTTGCGTCGTGTGCACACCATTTTCGTTGATTGATTGATGAGCTTATACTTGTCTTTCTTTTGATTGTGCCGTCCGGTTCTTCCCTTGTCCGAACTTCTACTTATTACGATCTGCCAGGGAAAGTGAGCTGACTGAAAAGAGGCTTCGGGCAATTGACCGGGAATGGAACTGAACTGGGCTGCCAACTACAACACTCTTGATTAAGGTGCGAAGCGGAGCAGCAGTTGGATTGCTTTCATGGGAGCGTCAGAGACAATTCAATTAGACCCTCCATTCATATGCTGCTCTTCGGTTCTAGGGACGACTACTTAAAGACTCGATCATCGGGAGGTGTGAAAGGTTAGGATTTGCGAAGGAGTTCATACTCATCCCCCGGTTCAGTTCATTCCCTCTTTATGCAGCAGGTCTCACGTAGAGAAGCGGTAATTCCATTGATTCTGGCGCTTAGCAGCAATTGGTACGCACCTTCTTTGAATGAGAATAGGCCCGTCCCTTTCTATTACTACTTATAATAAGGAGCCCGAGGGTGCCGCCGCCAAAGCGTACAACGCCTCTTCCTGGGTTTGAATGAACTTGTGATAGGATGAGTACTCGTGACAAGAGTGATAGGTTTCATTGGTGAAGTTTTTATTGATTCCATGGTCTAAGTGAGATATCCAATCCACAGAACACTTCCGGATAAACTGTCGGGACTCAAGGAGCGGAGCCTACTCGCGGGGCAAGGGCATGAATCTATTCGGTTGCAGCTCAGAGGCTAGGCACCAGAAGGCGTAGCTCGTTCATTAAGCAGCTGCGTAAGGTCTGTGAGTTCTTGCTTGAAAGAGTGCCACTTTGACCGACGGGAGTCAATTCAATGCTCTAGCCTGTCTCCTACCGCCCGCGAACTTAAGGAGAGTGTTAATCAGACTCGTAATGACCTGAGCAGGCTTCATGGTTTCAAGAGGGAAAGATGCTGCTGATAAACTATGTTTGAGTACGGCACAATAAACGGATATTAGCAAATGCCCGGGCTTGAGGATTGCAGCACCTGCGCCTCTCACTCCATTCCCGTAACAGTGAAGTAGAGCTAGAGCCCTCACTCATCCGACTCGGGAGAATCAACAAAGTCACTTGCTCGAGGCGAGAGGGTAAAAGCACGGAGAATGTGCGAGGGAGCGCCCTTCTGTGAATAGTTTAATAAGACCTAATGACTTCGCAGAAAGTAAGATGCTTGGTTGTGAGGGTTCTAAGCTCGCATTCCTAAGACTCCTAAAGGTAGGCACCACAGGCACAGGAAGGGCCCTAAAATATAGTAAGTTGAAAGAGTACTTATTATGCGAATGGAATCAGACTCATCTTACGGCTGCAGCAGCCAGGAATGAGAATATGTACTCTGAGAAAGATCGGATATCCGCTTAAGAAGAGGATCGTCCGTACCAGTAGCGACTTTAGATATGTCCCATAATAAAATCCAAGTTATGATCCCGGGCACCTGCTACGTCCCTGTCTCTGACCAGTCTGTCTAGTAGTATCACCCCTTTGGAAAGAAGATAGAATCTCGCACTCAACCGCACTAAGAGGAACTGCGTCCCATATCGCACTGCTTTTAAGTGCTTTTTTGCTGCTTATCGAGCCAGTTCATTTTGTCTTTCTTGTGTGCACACGCGCATTCTGTGCTTTTATCACCCTACTCTACTCTCACCCTTAACGAAAAGAACTGGACAAAGAGCAAAAGCAGCTCGCCTAGAATCTTTGGGTTCGGAGCTACATTCAGATTAGCTGCTTCTGGATCTTGATCGAGCTATTCATATCCTCTTTTTGCCGAGTCCTCCTAGGCAGGGAAAAGGTGCTTCATTTCCATTCCCTACCTCAGACTGGGACTATACCGGAGAAAGGAAAGAAGAACTCGAGTCAGAAGTCTCGAGCAACTGTCAGAGGTTATCCTTAGAGTTCATGGTTAAAGTTAAAACAGTCTAACATGGGAAGATCTTTCGTAGTTTCGTAGGTACGAGCGACAGCTTAGTGGCCACGTCACTATCGCCACTTACTATTAATGGGCCTTTGGATTATATTATAGTAAGGGCGTTCTCACTCGGATTTATATTTATTTTAGGCCATTTACGCCAATATAATGGTGGGGCCGACGCAATGAACGATTTTGCAGCTAAACGACATTCACGACTGTAGCAGTCATACTTTCGAAAGTGTTGATAGGCCTCAGATCTGACTAAGAAGGACGGGGCTCGGGGTGCAAGCTTCCTTTCTCTCATTACGTATATTGGACTTTACTATGACTCTTCCATGAAAGAAGAATCAAATGAAAGGAGTGTCTTCGGTATTCCGCCAGCCGCATCTTATTGAGTCTCGTTCGAGTACATGTGTTCATTTTCCTATGCGAGGTCTTTCAATCCACTGCTCACTCCTCCGCCGGATCCAGAGAGCATCTCCGTCTCTCCGGGGAAGCCCTTCTTCTTAGATTAAACCGGGAAGCCGGTTGATTCGGATTAGTTTGAGCATCGGATTCGGGCTTTATTGAGAGGGGTTGAGAAGGCCGTCTTCTTCTCGGTCCATTTAGGTGCGTTCTGCCCAGTCTCGGCTTAAAGCGGAGCAGCGGGTCCCGGTTCGAATAAATTGCCCCATGCGGGCTATTCGCCCTTCCTTTGGTTTGGAGTTGGGGCTCAAAATAAGACTTGGGAAGTGGATTGGTACGCTCTCTAAGGAAGGAGCTCCAACCGTTGAGAGGCGGGAGTGAGATTCTGTCCCGGAGTTGATTCTGTTTCGCGCCACACTGACCAATGGAACGGAAAGAAAGCAAAGCGCTGAGCACGGCTCGATTGCCCCATCGACAAAGAGCCGACTTTCGTGCACCGCTCTTCTCCGCACCACCACACCAGCTGAGAGGCTTTCCGGGTGCGGAAGGTCCTACCCCAGGCCTATGCGGAATGAGTCGCCCCTCAGGAAGTGAGTAGTGAGAGCTCTTCCATCTCAAATCAATGTGAAGTGAAATGGAACCGGGATCAAGTCTCTCATTTTCCTTCCTTGCCGTGAAACCATCCCCCGATCCTTCCGGTCGGCGTACCCCTCGAGAGTGAACATTGGGCAGTCACGGCTCCCCTAGATACCTGATCACTGCCGTCTCGTAACCGAGAATTGACAATCGTTTTCCGTCTTCCAATCCGCTATGGGAACCTAGGGTTGAGCTCCACCACATTGCATCTCGCTGGGATCATTCTACGATCCAAGTCAGTGTAAGGTAAGTGTGTCAATTAAAACAATCAAGCAAGCAAAACAGGACAGTATAGGAAGGTGGAATAGGAAAGGCATATTCTGTCTCGGTAGTCAGATTATGAATTGTGGTGTAAGGCGCTCATCACTTGCGATAGAATATCCCACGGTACGCTTCACACTCACCCGTCCATCACTTTCCTCATTATGATCAATGTGATAACAGTAGGAATAGCAGTGACTGTGTCATCGGGTGTAAGTTCAAAAGAAGAGTTAAAAAGAAAGAGTCATTACCGCAATTTAACTATATTTTGGGGCGGACTTGACAGCAGAGGCGTACAAGGATCCGGGCTGAGACCAGAACATAGAACACATCACCATCGTGGTAGGAAAGAGGTCCCAGTTCCTTACCTCAAATTAGCCGGTCCTGAGCCATGACCCCAACCAATACCATGAAAGTGCTACCAAAGAACAATCATCTCTAATCTCGCCTTCCCATTAAGTGCAAGCCAAACTCACTATTCGAAGGGGCTTTCCTATCCTTTTCTAAGTCACCTGGCATAGGCCCCAGCCCTGATCTGAAGAGGACAACCAAAATGATAGGAGAGAGGCGTCCGCTGCTGAGCCGAGAATCCTGATCTGGACCTTTCGTACAGTTCAGATAGAGAATCAACTCACTAGTATGGATGGGCCCCATCAGAATGGTATCCTCGAGTGCCTCTGAGGGGACAACGACGAAGTCAATGGAATTGATTCTTTGGCCCCAGCTAGCTTCAGTTCTTGACTCTGATCCTGACTCTTACTGAAACCATCTAATCTACGAGTAGAAGACCTTGAACCTTGAATCGGACAAATCAAGTGGCTTGAAAGCCCCTCGTCATTCTCGGATTGTCTTTCATCGCATCTGACTAACGGATATGCCCTTAGCGGGTAGAAAAGAAAGTCTCACTTCTGACAAGAGGCACAGAGCTTCAGTCCGCATGATCCAATCAAATCCGGAAAGGAAGGCTTCAGGCAGCATCGACACCCGCTGGCCAAGGGCCTTCAATCTGTTGTGCAATAGCAGCAGGACCCCCCAATATAGTTAAATTGCGGTCGGCAGAAGGCTCATGCTTGTAGGTCTCACAGACACCATGCTCAAATGAAGAATCTGTGGACGACCAAGAACCAACATATTCCCATCCTGCCCATTCCATTCATCTGCTCTACTGCAAAGCGCAAGCGAATTCTTTTACTGAAACCCTTGTCCCGGAGAAAAGAGCTAACCTATCCTAATCCACGAGGAGAACCTAAGCATAATCAACCTTCTTACTGTAAGATGGCAGAGTACCCACTGCTGGACTGAAAGCCAGAGGTAGATGAGGCCGGAAGAGAACTGAATTTCTTGTCCTCCACCTCCGAGTGCAGCAACGAGAGTCCTTAGCATGAATCTTTCTATGAACGATGCACTCTTCGTTGTCTTTTCTGCTGTTCAAAGACCCTGAGCGGATCTTTCCCTTAGAGTAGCCTAGCCCCTCCGACAAGAGAGGTGAGAGCAGCGGAATTTATATTTATTTTAGGCCATATAATTATAGTATGGCTCGATCGCCACTGCTGGATCCAATCCCAAGCTACTGTCTAATATGGGGAGACAGGCTATCCGAACCAGAGTTAATTTCCCATGAACCACTTTCCGAGTCAGACTAAGTGAGACTGTCCGAGTCCCTCTATCGCACGTAATCGGCACTTCGTCCCTTTACCCATTCATCTATTCGGCAGCTTAGGCAGACTTAGAAGAGGCTAATGACGTCGCCCCGTCGTTTCACTCGGCCCTCTATCTGGACCTACTTGCATCTATCCAAAGCATCGAGTCACTTGCCCGTATGGCAAGAAAGCTACCGCAATATATAACGAAATAGCTTAAAACATATCTTAAGCACGTGTTATATCATAGTTTGAACTCCCCCTATCCCCGTACCTTGCACGGACTTGCCTTTCCCACTTCTCTCTCCGCTGCTGAGCATGATAGGGTGAACTTCTCTTCTTAAGAACCCGCACCATTCAAGATGTGCTTTCAGAGTGCCAAACGCAAACGAGTAGAACGGATATAGGCCTGCCTAAAATAAATATAAATTCCGAAGGAGATAAATAGCCCCAAAGGCCCTACATTCATAATATTAAGTTCTAATCCTTATGTATATAATATAAGTACCTCTGCTACCCCTGTATATATTATTGGGGCCTAATATAAAAGTAAATTATAGCCAAAGGAAGTAAATTATAGCCAAAGGGGCTATTTACGACTTATCCGGGAGCCTTCAATATAAATTCCGATAAACGAGGTAAAGAATGAAAGATGGGTCCAGTAGAGAAAATGCAGGATCTTTCGTAGTTTTGAATCAGCAAACGGTAGATAAATGCAGGACATAGCAAGCGATCTCATTTAGTAGCCAAAAATCTAGTAAATTAATTTAGATTATAGGTAGAAGATAATAAATGCAGGAAAGCAAGAATCAACCTGTATATAATATGGCGTGCGCCTGTATATAATATAAGTTCAAATGGGCATGCGCCTATTATTCTATAATCCGAGGTCTCACTCATATCCTCCTTAAATCCCCCCCTAATTAATATAGTAAATCGCGGTAAAGAAAGAGGCGGGGAGGAAGTCGGGTAGTACGGGCCCAATCTCCTGGTCTGGCACTGACTAGTCTATCTTATCTCATCGGGAAGGTCAGCGAACTCAAGACTCTCATTGGCTCGAGCAAAGAAGGCTGAGTCAGAGGAGCGGCTTCGGATAGGACTTTGTAGATGAAAGATCCCAGTTGGAGGTTAAATTGCTGGCGGAGTACCATTGCTTGACACGTGACGTAGAGAGATAGCGACAGGTGCACAATTATCAACTATCCACTATGACTATCCACTATCATCATAGAGAAGAGGAGCGGCAGAGGCCTAAGAGAGGCAGGCTTGAAGCTAGACCTACAGTAGAAGAGTAGGGACGGGCAAAGTTCAGCGACAGCTGCCTTCTTTGCAAATAGGCCCACGTCCCACTACGCGGTCGGGACTGCGACATGGGTTCGTCAGCGAAGGCAAGCTCTGGAGTCCCAGATAAATTTATTATAGTATGGGAGACAAGAGAACTATTTTATTATATAATTCTATAGCAAAACTCTCACTCAAGCAAAGCAACTCCGCCCGCTCCTATCCTGGATTGGGAAGAGAACCTGTCCGCTACGCACGCCAGCGCACCTAGCCTCGATAATGAGCTGCTTCTGGATTCTTGTACGGGTGAGCTCTCTCTTCTCTTTCTGAAGCCCTTCCCCTCCGCACCTGGGAACTTGTCTTCGCTTCGCAGTTGCTTTCTCTCACTGGACTGAACACGAACTGGTTCACGGCTCACGAACTGTAGTCGAGGCTCATTCACTGGTCTCCACTCACTGGTGAACGGCTCACTCACTCATCAGTTGGGCTCAGCCACTCATCATCTCCCACTCATCATTTCATGGGCTCCGTTCCCCGTTCCTCTAATCATATGCCCTTCGCTTCCTTGGGCATAAGGGCTGGGCTAGTCTGGTTGTCAAGAGAGCAAGGCTAAGAAGGACAGATCAATTAGCAAGAAGGACATCTCTGCTAGCAAGTCAGGCTCGGTGGCCAGTACTCTTCTCATGGGCTGTTAATAGAGCCATAGTAGCAGGTATGCGGCAGTTTTGAACACTTTCCTGAGAGAGGCAGTAGCAACCAACCTCATAGGTATGCGGGAAAGAGTCAGTAGCAACCATAGGTATGCGTTCAAGTGGCAGATTGTTCAGTGGGATGTGAGACATATGCTTCAAATTGGGAGTCCTCTTAATGGCCCATTCGCGAGCTACGAAGGAGAAAACACAAAGTTGACCTAACACTAGTTAATATATGAGTGCTCGGATCACTATCTCGCTACATCGCCACGAAGGGGGCTGCCTTCTACCATATATATATTTCATAAGATAAGGTTGGGCTGCCCCTCACCTCAAAGATCTCTCTCGGCCTGCTCCTCTTTCTTAACTGGTCTAATTGGTCTCTTGTCATGCTTTGCCTCTCCACCATCTGTTGTACTCCTCTTGGTCCGTCTGACACCCATCCTCCCCAGGTCTCATCCTCTAATCATCCTAGTCCTAACTGGAGTCACTAGTCCTCCTACCACGGATCTTCCTACTGGTTCTGAGTCTAACTTAGCTGGCTAACTACGGGTGCTGGCTGAGTCTCGTCTAACTAGTCTGGCTAACTACGGGTGCTGAGTCTCATGGCGGTTCTGAGTCTTACTTAACTCGAAGTGAGTGGAGCGATAACTAACTCTCAGTTCGGAACTTATATTTATTTTAGGCGGAGCAATCGGAATAAACTCAGTTTGATTCTGGAAGTGAGTGGAGCGATAACTCTTCTTTCATCACTTCAGTACGCAATCGGACTCAACTCCCTTATCTTCGCAATCCACTCTTCTGCAGCTAAGCTAAGACTCTTTCTTAGGGGACAGTAGCTAAGAGACTCTTTCTTTATTATATAATAGCTAGCTTCACTTTCTTCTCTTCTGGACTTCGCTTTGAGAAAGATCAAGAGTCGTGCTGGTCGCACCTGAACTATAAATAGTTGACCCCGCTGCCTAATTCGTCTCCTCTGTTTATTGGTCAGGTGAGGTGCCCTCAAAGACCGGATACCAGGGCCGAGGAGGGAAGCAGTCTAATGCAGTCTAATATGGTTAGAAAAGAGTTCATGGTTTGAATAAGACGAGTTAGCTTTGGCCCCATAGGCCTGCCCGGAGGAATCAAATGTGGTGTCCAGTTGCATTGGTTTGGTAGGGAGGTGAGCATACTTGAACTTGACCGACCAGACCTGCCGATAAAGAAAGAAAGATTAGAAAGGCGAAACCGACCAGACATAAAGAAAGATTCTAATTATAGAAAGGCGAAACCCTCTTCATTGCCCTTTTGACGCCCAAAAAGGAAAGGCACGAGCGATATCTAACGTGGAGGTACCTTTCATTCCCATCAACATCTGAATCAACATCTTCGCCTTCTTTTCTCCACTTAGCAGTGGAGCCCTCATTATTTACTTTCTTTAAGTCATTTAAGTCATAAGTGCTCGTCCCGTACTCGTACTCAGACAGGGACAACTACAGCTGAATAGGACTCGGTAGGGAGTAATATATGCGTATCGTATAAAAGAAAAGAGACTAAAGAAGCTTTATGCTTTATATATTTATATAAAAGAAAAGAGACTAAAGAAGCTTTAGGAGTAGGAGTGAGCCAACTAAAGAACTTGAACTTAAGGGCACCGAACAGGAATAGCACTTCGGTTTAACAATGTTAGTATGTTAGTATCTTGTAGTATCTTGTCCCAACCGAGAACCGAGAAAGTAGTAGCCTTGCCCGGGCTAGAGTCTAAGATGGCAAGCGGATAGTCTACACCCGCAACCCCGTCACTATAATAATCGTTCGGCTCTCAGCAAGAGGGCCGAGTGTTAACGACGGGGTGATAATGACGCGCTCGACTGATGTTGGAGAGGGGTGGAGCGCTCGAGCGAATGAATGAGCGAGAGAGGCGAGTGAGTTAGGTAGAGTGAATTTAATTCAAAGAGTTCATTCACGACCTCTTGCTGAGAGTGAATAGCTATCGCTATCGGCGCTATTAGTTCATAGCTATCGCTATCGGCGCTATTGAATAGACTAACTCAGATGCTTAAAAAGTAAGATAAAGACAAGCAACAGATAGGAATCCTATATACAGAAAAGAAAGGGGAAGGGGACCCAAAGAGACAACGAGCAAGATATAACATATAAAATTCATATCATAAATAAAAGAAAAGTCTTAAGTCAATTCTTAAAGTTTGAAGTCAATTTGAAATTAAAGCCGTTCCTTAATAACTTAATAAGTTAAGTCAATTCTGTTGAGATAGTTAGTCAGAGTTCAAGATAAGATAGAGAGAGGAAGTATTGGAAGGAGTGATAACGACTGAACCCCTGATCCTCATTTAGGTTCTTTTCACCTTAACCCCAGATCAATAGGTCTTAATCCAAGGAGAAAGAGGTCTGAGTCTCATATTAGGCATATAATCACTCTTTCCTTTCAATATAAATATAACTATAAGTAAGAAGTAAGGCCATTCTCGGCTCCGCACCGCTACGTGGGGGTTTGACTCCTTCTCTTCATGGTTCAAGTGAGAGATTCAGATTAAGAGCTAAGGAAGCGACTACGAGGAGCGATAGCGACAGCGACCGTAAGGTCGAGAGAGAAATAATAGTTGTAGAAGATAATAAAGAAAATATAGTAAATTGTGAAAGAATTGACTATAAGAGAAGAGAGAGAAATGCAGGAGTGGAATTGATTGTAATAGAAGAGAGATATACGGGAGAAGATGCAGGAGTTCAAGATAGACGTAGGGAGAAGATGCAGGAGGATAGGTATTTATATTATACGAAGAGAAAGGGCAGGAGGATAGGTAGAAGATAATAAAGAAAATGCAGGAGTGTGGGTGGCCCTCGAGAATCCACATTCCGACACAGGGGAGCCCTCTTTGGGGCGCCTCTCTCTCATTTGAGACTCCCTTAATAGGGACGGGGTACAATCCCGGGACTTTGCTGATTTAAAAGAACGAATGTTCATGTAAATGTTAGGCTTAAGCTTAAGGTAAGGTAGACTATCTCCCCTTAGTATCCGTCGTTATAGCGCGTGATAGCCTACGCAATAACACTCGTTTTAGCCTTTATGTAGATTGGCCCACACTAGCACTTCCACGTAATAACTCTACCAAAGGCGATCCTATTCCAGGAATAGCTTCAGGTACGCCTGTCACAATTTTGACTGCCCAATAACCAATTTGGTCCCGAGGTAAGGAATAACCAGTTACACCAAAAGATGCGGTCAATACAGCCAAAACCACACCTGTAACCCAAGTTAATTCGCGGGGTTTTTGGCCTACTTGCCCTAAAATAAATATAAGTTCCCATCTTTCTACGTTTTGAATGAGAAATTGCTACGCCCCTGTATATATATTTGAACTTATATTATAGTATGGCGGAATTTATATTCATTTTAGGGCCATATATAGTAAGGGCCGATCGCCCCAATATATGGTAGGGCATTCACGACTACTTACTTATTCCATTTATACAATTGTATATATTTTAGGAACTACTACTTTTGCGGGCACGCAATTATACTGGTAATAATCTGCTGAGAGAAGATCTTTCGTAGTTTTGAATGGCTATGGGTGGATTAAATAAATCCTCAAAACTTGGATCAGGAGATATTGACATCTGAGTGTGCCATAAGTTCTAATCCCCCTTACTATATATTGGCTTCTATTTTTGGGCACGACCTGCGATAGCGACGTCCCGAACGAAATGCTCATTCTACGGCACGAAAGCAGCCTGGCCTCGTCCCATTTCTAGTCTCTAGACAAAAAGAACACTGCTTCTCTTCACAGATTCTAAAAGAAAGATTCAGTTGCTCGAGTTAGTCAAGTCTTTCTCTCTGTAGCTCTTGAGTTTGGAATGGAACCTTTCCCTTCCTCCCAAACTATAATAAATTCCCGAGTGGGGAGCTCGGTTCAGAAAGCAGACAAGAAGGAAGAGAGCCTCGAATGCTCTCTCTGAGCAAGAACTCGATTAATGAACTGCCATACTATAATAAGTTCAAGGATCATCCTCTCTTTTCCTTATCCTCGGACCCTTGCATTCTCTTCCTTGGCAAAAGTACTCATGGACGAGAGTCTTGTGTCTTTGTTGTTGTTCTTTTTGCTAACTCGCACGAAATCTGCTTTAGAGTATAAAGTGGGGTCTCTCTCGCCCTTTTCCGTGTTCGAGCCGGCCATGAGCCACATTCCGTGTTCGAGCAGGCGGACAGCTAACTCGCACGAAATCTGCTTTAGAGTCTTTAGTGTTTGGACAGCACTTTCTTTCCTTTTGAAGTGCTCTATTTGCCCTTTTGAAGTTCTTCGTTGTTGTCTCTCTCGCCCTCACTAAGGCATGAAGCGGAGTACTCGACCGGACCTCCTAAAGAGCAGCCGGGAAAGGTTTCAAGGGCACGGGAGTTGAAGAGAATGTAGTTTTCATTGCTTCTTGAAGCCTAACCTGCGGATGAGTTATTCATCGGGGGCCTCATCATCATGGTCAACGCAATATTGGCCAAGCAAAATCGCATCGGTAAGACATAGTCAGTTCTATCCAGGATTCTTGGTCACCACTTGTGAATTATCAGAGCCCTTCCCGCAAACCCGAACCGCGGATTGTGAATTACGGGTTGTTAGATAAGTTCGTTTGGAAGCATTCCGACTATGTTCAATTGACTCAAACTCCCAGATGCTGGGAAGGCTATTCCACTTTCCACTCATTGATCAATCGTTGGAACATGGGATCGGGGCGGTATAGGATCGGATTGAAGAGAAGGTGAGGGGTGATAAAAGTATCCAGATGCGTGCTTCCGGGATGACTGCGATGACGATGCTATCAAATCTGATGAGGAGTCCGATCATCTTTCCGATGAGACTCTCTTTCTCCTGATGAAGGATGTCAGGAATAGTGGGATAGGGGAGGCCCACATCTCTGCAGCGTCGAAAGGCTCGCACACCGACTCACATCACTGCACTCACGAAAGGTAGTTCGAAGCTTCGAGGATAGATTGTGGCAGATTTGGAAAGACTTGTACATGTCCACATTCCTTACGCAGCTGCTTTATATGTGGTGAAAGCCCAGATGATCGTCTCTTTTAGTGAAGAAAGAAAGTGATTCTAACTTCGTTGAACGTAGTAAGCTCGCATTATATGAATAAATGTCCCATATCGAATACCGGGTTAAGAAGTATCCAGATATTCGAACGGTCTTTTTCCATAATTGATCAAGGGGCTTGATCACAGAACTCTCTGGCCCTCACTATATCAAACCCGAGTATTGTGACCCGTGAGGTATCACGGCCCTTTCAAACTCCACTCTCTGATGAGGAATCATCGGCTATATGAGATCAGGCTATATAAAGGAAGAAAGTTCCTATTACCTTTCCGGGATTCCGCTCCCAAGCTCACTTCATTATTTGGCAAAGACTCTTTCCCATGGTCCGTCATTTCGAACACAGTAAAGTGAGACCATCGAACCTAGCATAATTCGAATATTTTTTATTTGAGGAAAGGTCGAAGATCGCTCTTCTGTCATAAAGTCAGTTCAGTCCTTTCGGCGGTACGGCTTCGTTGACCGGATCAGCTACCTTTCTTTTGGAATGCCGTCGCGACTATGATGTTTCGATTGACCATTCCTTCCCGCTGATGAAGATACGAAGTAGACTAAGCAACTCACAAGCCAATAGCACACATTCTACAGTGTGAATAGGAGATCCTCTGGGGCACGGGTGATAGCATGCGTCGGTCTTTCTCTCGTCCCGTCCCATGTCCCATGGTAGGCTAAAGCGGAAAGAGAGAGGTCACCGGTCAATAAGTCAAGCAGCAAAGACCGCTACTAATAGAAAAGAGCTACCTTAACCCACGGTTCACATTCCTTTAAAGACAGAAAGAATCCGCAAGTGAGATTCCCTTCTACGAGGAACCGGAAGTCGGTCTTTTTTGGGCCCAAATCAATCGATGATTCGAAGGTTTGATCCGCAAATCCTTCTCCTAAAATGCCAATGCCCCCCTAATATAAAAGTAAATTAGGGCAGGAAAGCATCTATGTGGATGACTTCCAAATGCACTTATGACCTAAAAAGCACTTCTTGCGCGATGTAGCGGGGACGCGTGGTTAATTTAGGTTAGTGAGTAGGTCTTGAGTGATTCACTAGATTAAATTGTGCCACTAGGAAGAGTCTCGAACAATAGACTGATTTCGTGGGTATGATGTATGTATATCCATCTCCTTCTTCTTGGCTGTCCCAAACAAGAGTCTAATATAGAGAGACGACGACTCTTATCTTAAATGAAAGACCATGAAGCAGCTTTCTTTAAGAGTGAGCTTTCCTCCGCTCGGGAGGCACTCGCACGGCAGCTGGTCGGAGCTTCATTCACCCCTTCCCGCTAGTTCAAGAGATGAAAGTCTAATAAATAGACTAATCGTGCGAGTTCTAATAAGAATCTTGATATACTGGATTTCAGGTCTCTTTTTCAAGTCTGTTCTTTGTTCTTTTTCAGTCTTTTTAGAAGTGGAAAAGCTTGAATATGAATTGAGTCCCACGTACACCATTCACAAAAGAAGAGGATAAAGAGAGGGGAAAAGCTTTCAAGTCTCAAGTGCCTACCTTCTGCTTTTAGAGTGGAATCCGCTCAGGGTGCGCTTTATTATGGTAATTCACTCACACTATTTTCACGCTCTTTTAACTGGCTGCATAAACTACCTTTCCGAACTCCGAGTCTCAACCTCTATGGCGTTGTGCCTGTGCCAGGGCCTTCCAACAGACCCCACTCGAGGAAGAGTAGGCAAGGGATAAGCCGGCGTAGGGCTCGCAACTATACTGGTAATGATTTAGGGCAGACTATAATAAGTAAGGGAAGAGTAAATGGTACACCATGTTAGACCTGTTGCTTAGGCTCTCCCGTTAATATTAGGGCCGACTATAAGGGCCGAGTGCAACGACGGGATCGACCTAAAGGTGAGCTATAAAAACGATGTTATATTATAGTAAGGCAACTTATAATAGTATGGCGGCCCTAAATTACGGTATTGCGAGCTATCTGACGATACCCTCCTCATTCCCCAGCAGCTCTTACTTAATTTCAATTATTCCATTTCAAAGTAGATTTTTCGATATTTTATCCGTTCCTCGTGCTGCTGAAAATTATTATAGTATGGCACCGGGTGCAGCCATGTGATTGTGATTCCTACACCGCGAGAGTCATTGCAAAGGATTAAGTAAGGAAATGGATGCAAAGGAGATCTACGTATATAAGAACAGAGAATCCACCACCAAGTCGTTATTACACAACTATAATTTTCTCTCAATTTAGATTGATCAATATGCATATCGAGAGAGAAATGATAGTTGTAGAAGATAATAAAGAAAATGCAGGCCTAATATAAAAGTAAATTAAGATATGTAGAAGAGAGATAGTAGGGAGATAGAAGAGAGAGATTGATCAATATGCATATCGAGAGAGTGAAAGATGGTTATTGACTATAAGAGAAGAGAGAGAAATGCAGGAGTGGAATTGATTGTAATAGAAGAGAGATATACGGGAGATAGTAGGGAGATATACGGGAGAAGATGCAGGAGTTCAAGATAGACGTAGGGAGAAGATGCAGGAGGATAGGTATTTATATTAGGCCTGCATTTTCTCTACTGGACCCATTGCTGTACCCAATGCATTTATTCTCTTCTACTGGATTAGTCGTAAATAGCCCCAAAGGCGTAGACCAATCCGCCTTACTATAATATAAGTTCCTCTGCTATGCAGAGTAGATAAATAGCCTTTGGGGCTATTTACGACTAAGCCTAAAATAAATAGAAAGGAGATATTTACCTAAAATAAATAGAAAGGAGATATTTACCTAAAATAAATATAAAGGAGATATTGACCTAAAATAAATATAAATAAATTATAGCTCTTTGGTGTATTTCGACCAATTTACTATATTTTAGGCATTCACGACTAGGGATCGCAATACCGTAATTCAGGTCCGAGTGACAACGACGGAAAGAGAACGTACATATCAGGTACACCCCGTATATATATTAAGTTCGTAATACTATAATTTGCTGCAGATCAGTATACGTTTTGAATACTATTGAACTTACTTAAGGAGGGCACGCAATTATACTGGTAATAATCCGCTGCGACAGCGACGTGACGTCAAATCCCTTCCTTCATCTTTTGTATGGGATCCGAGAGAACTAGGCTCTCAGAAGCAATCCATGCTTTCAGAATCAAGAGCCCCGTAGGCAAATTGGGATTCCCTATCTCGTCAGTTTCACATCAGACTGACCTTCGAGACCAACAAGACTAAAGAGAACGGAACGTCCTAGGAGGATGTTTCATTCGAATTCCCAAATCGGTATTCACACACAGAACAGAGAGATTGGTAGGGGTCAGGAAAAGTGTCTGGCTTGGTTGGCTAAACATTGATTATAGAACCCCCAAGCCTCCTCTGGGGGATCAACTATGGATCTACTATATAATATAAGCTATCTATAGTTCTGTCTTGTTTAGATTACGAATGGTGGCAAAGCCTGACTTCGTGAAATGCAGCTCGAGCCGCGAGGTCCCACTGTCTTTTGATCAAATATTATCAAAGGTAGGAGATTAACAGTCGATCCCCCATCTATCATGATTCTTGTTATCTCCAATCCACTAGGGCAGCTAATGCTAAGGCCATCGCTGTCTTGGTTGGAGCATCCGTCCTAGGTTTCATACTCACTCTTAACGGTATTAACTTCAAATCTAAGATGAATAGAGGATGTTGCTTTGTCGTAGTTGGATTCCTCAAAATAGGAACTCTTTGGTATATATATATATGATTTTTTGTTTACAGTGTATCAAGATCAAGTGAGGAGTCCGCGGAAGAGTCCGAGTCAGCATTCGGAGTGGGGCCCAAAAATATAAGTACAAGAAAAGACACCAATTATTTGGTAGGTTGCAGGGAGAAAGCATAAGAGTCAGCACAGCTGGAGTCGTTTCGGGAATGACTCAGAGTCTTTCAAAATAAGAGATCGGGGCGGTACCGGTTATGAATAAGATAGAGAATTCCTTACGGTCCAGAACCTGTTAACACTTTTCCGATGTGATGCGGATTATAGGTATGCAATGATTTAGTTAATAAGTGAAGAAGTACGCTATGACGTGTTAGCAAGGGATGATTCTTTCATAACCCGAAAGAGAGTTACGAGTTGTTGATAAATTTACCTGTTAAGAAAAAGTAGTAGAGGCAACCAATTAAAAAACCAACTCCGGTCTAGGGACTAACCATTTAAACCAACATCGCTTCTTCCACTTTTGACAGTGCCAGTGGGGAGGCCATGACAAGATCTTCTTTCTGACCAAGCAGTTACAGTTAGAGCTAACAGCAATAACTTCTTTAAGAGCAGAGAAAGTCTTCCTTCTGTTCTTAGCAATCTGTGATTTGAGCCTCCCGAAAAGCACTCTTGCCGGAGCTGAAGAAGCTGAAGCTATTGATTGTGTCTACGGTTACTAGAGCTAATGTAGCAAGCAGCTGTCGCCTGCAATTCTTTTTTTCGATGGTTAGTTACGGTTCTGAATCCTCACTCGACTTAGCGGTTTCGCAACCGCTTCGCCCCTCTAGTCCGGAAAAGGCTCGCCCAAAAATATAGTAAATTCCCTAAAATAAATATAAATTCCGCCTTACTATAATATAGGCCCAGTCTTAGCTTTTTTAGCACCTCAATTCCATCGACCCTGGAAGGATACGGAGAGTTCGATTTGTGGTCCAGCCAGAATCGGGGAAGACCTCACCACGCCTGGGAGGAAATGATACGTAGCTTGCTGTCTCTCTCGCTACATTTCATTCTGCTCTCCACCTCCTATGGTCTCGTTCTTCAAATTAAATTGCGGAGTTTCGTTCCGAACCGATTGGATTGATTACCTGCCAAAGACAACAAGGGCAAAGACTCATTTATGGGAAAATAGAGTACTTTCTTTTATGCGATATTCTGCGTATGGCTTGAAGATATGAGGGAGCTGCACTTGCCTCTGCCGCTAGCACTTCTTGTCTGATAGTTGCAACTGACGAGAGGACTTCCCCAACTATGATCGATCAGCAGCCAACACAATGAGAAAGCTCTGCCTGACCTTACTATAGAATGATAGCTGCCACGGAGAATAGATGAGAACCCGCTGCCACGGAGAATAGATGAGAAGCCCAGCTGCCACCACTATAGCTTGACTGCCTTCCTCTGATCGCCCAGCTGCCACTACTTGTTAGGTGCTTCTGCGTCCTTCTCACTCGCCCGACCATTATTGTCAAGTACTACTGTAAGAGAAGAAAGGGAAGACATAGCACTCAGAACAAGTACTGTACTACAGATGCCTCCATCCCCTTCGGTCCCTCCATCCCGAGAAAGGAGAAGGCTTCCCCGGGTCCAGATCTGCAAGGACGGGTGAGCTCGCAGGAAGGAAGATTGATACTCGACACCGGGGCCTACAGTTCTCTATCCGGGTCGGTCCGCTTCGCGCCTTGAGCTCAGATCTGAAATATGAATCCGCTTCTAAGGCCCATGATCTCGCTGCCAGGGACGGGAACTCCGCCTCTACTCCTGGGAAGGATCATCTCTCGCAGCCTGGGACTATTCTATTGTTTGGTGCCTTTGTCCCCATCTATCCCGACCCAAGACTCCCTACTGTGATCTCGCCTCTTTCAGACCCTATGACTTGGCATTCCCTTCCCTGGTATAACTGGATGAGCCGTCCCATTCCCTGAGTTGCTTACCCATCCTTCACTACCATCCGTGTGCAATATACCAGCGAACGAGCGATGGAGTCGAGCTTCCTTTCCCGTCCTACCATCCGGTCCTCAACTCAAGATGAATTTCCGGTCCATTCCTACCAGTCATTTCCGGTCCTCAATCCGGTCCTGAACTGATTTGAATTCATTTCGGTATGAGGTTTTATCAGTCATTGGTCTATTGGTGGGAGGACTCCCTCATCAGATCCAGCTAATCCCTCATCAGTCCGGGATAGGAGCGACCTCTCGACCAGGTGAAGAGGAGCTACAGAAGTTTAGCACATCACTTCAACCTACTTCAACTTAAGTGTGCGACAGACATACCCTTAAGCAACTTACTCAAAAGTGCATGAGAAAGGCATTCTTTAACAGGCACTAACAGGCACTAATTGAAAGGTGCATCAATCTGGCAATCTTTGACAGCCCAACAGACCATGTGCATTCAAAAGGCATTCTTTGACAGGGACAATCAAACCCACGTAGCGGTGCATTCATCTGGCAGTTATTGACACTTTAGTTGAGATATGCTATAAAGTAAAGTGTCTCGTTCATACATTTCTCATTGAAGAAGTGAAGACGGGAAAGTTTGAACACTTTAGTTGCTGTCAAGTTTGAACACGAGTATTAGAACAAGACAGTGAGCCTGGGAACTTTCCTCTCGTCTCCACTACTGTAGCCAGGGACTATGCTCCGTACTGGTAGATCTGAAAGGCCTTATCCATCCAATCGATCAGAGAAGAGAATCAAAGGTCGGGCCCAGCTACCGCTACTTCGAGGGCGGGCTCCTAAGAATCATGCTTTGGTCGTGCTTCACCCTTGTGCTATTTCGCTCATCGCTTCCCCGAGTCGTCTTTCCTCTACCTCTACTCAACGAAGGGTTGCGTGCCTCCTACAAGGGGAGACCGAAGCATGCTACTTTTTCTTAAACTAGAATTATAATATAAGGTGCGAAGCAAAAGACAGAGCCAGATTGGTCAGAGCCTCGACGAACGGAACCCGACCTAGACTCACCTCCGAGTCTCATTGGTGGCATGCATTTGACTAGCTCTTTCTCTAGGATAGGACGTACGATGCTTTGCTAGAGGCTATAGGGCTGGCTGGTCGATTTCTGATTCTTGTACCCCAGACCCGGGTGCTGATCTGAGCCTATGCCAGTGAGTTGCCTCGGAGCTGTAGTGCTGTCGTGGGCACGTCCTCCCCGCACTGATCTTGTCTTCCCTAGCCTGATCAGACCAAAGATGTCAAGCGAGGGCGACGTCGCTGATCGTGTATTTGCAAAGATTTCGTAGTGGATGGCAAATATTTCTTAGCTTGCGCGCGCTCAACTGTTGCGGATTGCAGAGATCGCGCTCCGTTAGTTGCTTCAGATGGTATGCAGAGATCGCGCTCCGCTAATGCTGCGCTTTACTCTGCCGCTTTGGTTTAAGCGGATTGCAGAGATCACGCTGCGCTTACTCTGCTCGCGCTTCGCGCTTTGGTTTGCTTCAATTGCAGAGATCGCGCGTTGCTTTACTCTGCCGCTGTCGCTCAACTGTTGCGTTGCGTTGCCGCTGCGCTTACTCTGCTCGCTTTGTAGGTTGCAGAGATCGCGCTGTCGCTTGACTCTGCCCGCCGCTCAACAAAGCCCATAATTCATCGTACTTGAACGAGAGAACTGAGCCTCCTCACCGCCTCTATAGTTGCACTGGTGAAGACCCTATAGGAGACTGCTTTTTTCTCTTTTTTCTACTCAATATAAAAGTCAATTCTGGTTTTAGGCCTACCTTCTATATATAAAACGATCGAAATTCTTGCAAAAAGAACCTACTTTCCGAGCGTGACTGGTTTTAGGCCTTACTGAGATCAACTGTTGCATAGGACTAGGCTAGGCATAAGACTCTCCTTGTTCAGTTGGACAGCCAGCCACTACGATGCACTCCTTTCGCTGCCTGCTATGCGCCGGACAACTCGACTTTTCTTTTCAGTTAGACAGCAGCTATAAAAAGCACTTCTCAGTTGGACTGCGCAGCTATGTAGCAATAGTCTTTCACTCATTTTCCTTCCTCCACGGGAAAGAAAGAAGAACTCATTCTCAAACCTCCCACGGGGCGAGTTCGCAACGCAAGGAAGATCAGCCAGCCTAGCAAGGAAGATCAGCCTCCCCCAGCCCAATCAGAGGGAATTGAACTGAACCCAACTATTCAATTATAGAACCGACCGTAGAACCGATCCGGCATAGTTCTCTGTTCTAGCCGCTCCCCTCCATCGCATGAACATAAGTGGGGTGGGCTTCCCAAACATTGTAGGCTGGGCTGACTGAGTAGGCTTCCCATGATCTGTCTTTCTTTTCTATAAGGTCGGCTCGCTCATCCCGCTCTTGCGGTACTCGTTCCTGACTCGGAGTTCTTACCTGGCACTCCGTTGACTCCTTCTTGGTCGTGGTCGAAAGAGAGGCCTTATCCACTCACTCAATATGAGAAGAAAACTTGCACGAGCTGTAGTGAGTGAGTCGAGCCTGTTAACTTTAATTGAACTCTGCCCGAGGAGTGTGGTCTTGGAAGTCTTGCGCTCCGCACCTCGGCTCCTTTCGCGTAGTGGGGAGTGCACGAGCTTACTTAAAATAAAGATAGCCTTCTTCGCTGACTCACCACCTCTCCTATAATAGAATAGAATAGTAGATATTGGACTGGACTAGACTCTCTTTCTTGGCGGAACGGGTCAAGCAATGGGGTGAAGTGAGAGTAGCGAGTCAGCTTACGATTCTTGAGTTGGAGAAAATACCATTTGTATGAAGCTTGCTTTTAGTGGAATCTGACTCTTGAACTGGAATTCCGGCCCACGGACCAAGACCTGGCTTACTTACCTAGCGCAATGACTATCTGCTCTGCTGGCCAGCCTCCATATAAGCTTTGATCGAAGCGGCGTCTCCTCATTGTGAATTCAATGCCGCTGCTGCAGAGAGCTTCCAATCCCTAATAGAGCTTCAGATGCCCGATTCTGATTAAAGAAAGGGCGGCTACTCGTACATAAAAGTGTAATTGAATGTGAATCAAATGCGCTGGGCTTCAGAATCAGATGAGCCTTCCACTTATGATTCTTCCACTAGCTCTGCTGGAAGGTAGAACTTGAAGAGATCATAATAGTGCTGAGACAGAGACTCCTATCTGAGTTCTTTACTATTCCTTTTTTTTCACAGTAGTGAGGGGGAGGCCCTTACTATATATTTGGCGATAGCGACGTGGCGCCGGGCCGCTCATAGCAGTACGTGTTGAGAACCTGGCAACTGGGGATTGAGAAAGGGGCAAAGATCTTGAAAGCACGGGTCTCCTTCTTTCAGATTGGAGACGATGGGGTTCAGGCCTCAGCCTACTTGATGCTGCCCCCTCTGGATCTAATTATAATTATAAGGAGTGAACGAAGTGACACAAAGGGAACAGATAAGGTTTATCTACTAGGCTTGACCCTACTACTCTTTCCTAAAGCTGAGCTCTAGGCCTGAGGCTGGAAAGGTTAATCAATCACTCAGTGGACGGGGTCTCAGTGGGCGAGCGTGGCGTCACGTGTCAAGCAATGGTACTCTCTAGCTTAGGGCAGACCTACCATTTATGACAGCGCCAGCACGGGATAGTGGGCTCTTAGGTCTCTACTGCTCTTGACGGCCCTATCCGGATTGACCACGTCGCTATCGCACCGCAGCAACAGTCGTGAATGGCGTCGGATAGTCGTCGGCCCTTACTATATATTTGAACTTATATTATATACAGGCGGCCCTAATATAGTTAAATTGCGGTCGGCCCCACCATATATTTGGCGGTCAGAATTTATATTCATTTTAGGGCCGAATTTACTTTTATATTAGGCTGGCATATAAGTCTTAGTCGTAAATAGCCCCAAAGGAGATAAATAGCCCCAAGAAGATAAATAGCCCCAAAGGCGTAGACTAACTGTATATAATATAAGATAAGTACCTCTGCTACGCAGAGGCATATAAATAGCCAAAGGGGCTATTTACGACTAAGTAGACTAATCCGCCTGTATATAATATAAGTTCCTCTGCTATGCAGAGCAGATAAATAGCCTTTGGGGCTATTTACGACTAAGCCCAAAAATCTAGTAAAGGAGATAAATAGCCCCAAAGGCCCTGCATTCATAATATAAGTTCTAATCCGCCTGTATATAATATAACTCTGCTACCCCTGTATATATATTGGGGAGAGAAATAGCCCCAAAGGCTATTTACGACTAAGCTAAAATAAATATAAATTCCGAAAGTGCTTCTTTCTTCTTATGGCGATTGGCTATCTCCCCACGGATGATATTGTTCAGAGTGTGGGAATATCATTATGCTCCTATTGCTGGTGCTATCCCATTTGACAGCATGGCGAGGTCGTTGTCTGGATGCGGTTCCATGAGTTCGGTCTTACCTTCCGAAGAAGCTGGTTTTTTTCCGTTGATAAAGAACTCCTACTCGAACCCATATGGAGCAGCTGCTATCTTAATTGCCTAAGATCTTTTTTGGGAGCTGTGGACTGCGATAAGTTCTTTGTCTCTTGACTCCGGGTTTACCGAAGGGTTCCAAACCTAGCCTCAGAACGACTCTGCCCCGAAACAAAAAGAAGCCCGCTGACGGGCCAGGCCAAATCCTCTATCCTTAGGTTTCGATTGGACTGTCTCGATGAGGTTGATACACCCAATGATGTATAGGCCGTCAGTAATTTGACTGTCTGGCCCCGAACCGAACCAGATCCAGATGGTAACCCCGTCGTTACCTCGGGCCTCTCACAAAGGCTCTTCGGGCTGAAGTCGCGGAATTTACTTTATTTTAGGGAACCAAAGAATCGCAATATATACTGCAGAAAGGAAAGCATGGCTCCACAGCCTGGCTGCCACGGCTGACTGTGTCTTTGAAGATGAGAGCCATAGGCTGAATTCACAGGCCTAGTTCTTTTCTTCTCTTCCACCAGCACCTAAAAAGATGGAAGATGACAAGGCCGAAGTTCAAGATCCACTCCTTGAAGTCAATCTCGGAGATGGAACAAAGTCACGGCCCACTTTCATTAGTAAGCTCCTCTCGAAAGAACAGCAGAGCCAGATGGTCGCATTGGGAGTTCAGGGACTGCGTGGGATTACGACGAGATGCCCGGCTTGGATAGGAAGTTGATAGAGCATAGGCTTCCCATCCGTTAGGGTTTAAAGCCGTACAAGCAAGCACCGAGAAGAATGGCTCCTAAGATAATTCCAGCAGTGCAGGTCGGTATGCCAATGCGTTCATAATGAACTAGACAAAGCGGGCCCAGATTGCAAGTGAAGCACCCCCGAAGGTCTCTCTCCTCTCTTCTATTACTAATGCTTTTAGAAGTCCTTTACGTATGGCGAAAGAGAATCAAGTAGTTGAGTTCAGATCAGAGTAGGCTCATGGGACTCATCCTTGGAACCGGGGCCAGGCCATCCTTCCCCACCTTTTTGTCTTTCGAACCTGAATAGACCAAGGCAAGACCTACGCTCATCAGGGTACTTTGGCGATCCGATTCCAAGGAAAGAAGAAGGTCCGAGGTTACGACGGGGAGGCACGGACGCGCGGTTATGGGTTTTTCCAGTCGATGATGGAAGCTACCCTTACCTAATGGAGGGCCGTTCACATCGACTCGACGGGGCACATCGGCTCTTCGCCTCAACCCAACAAGTGAACCTTCGCTAGGCAGTAGTGTCATGTCAGTCTTTCTCCCCGTGGAAAGTGAGGCAGTGGTTCAGTTCAGCCCCGGATTCTGCTCTCAAGATCCGACTAACCGCTCATCGATTAATGATTAATCCAATGCTGCTCTATCGGTTCATGAGTACAGCTCTCTCGGTTCAATGTGTATACATAGCTGGTTGTAGACTGGTCTATAAGGTAAGCAGGTTCTAGACTAATGTAATGAGAGGGTCTATAAGGTAAGCAGGTTCTAGACTAATGTAATGAGAGGGTCTAGTAATTCATCCCCTGTTCGATAATCTTCTCTCTCCTATAGTCTCCTACTGCACGCTCCTCTAGTCTCTTCCTGCATAGTTCGCTCCTCCGTCTCGTAGTACTTCCCTGCCCGTAGCCGACCTCGATCAAGCCGAGTCAAGTCCTCAAATGATAAAGTGTGATCTTATCTTCCCTCTTCGCAAGTATGATCTACACCTCTTCGCCGCACATCTTTCTTTCGTTTCGCTCCTGCCGGCCTCATGCCCGTAGCTTCAATGGTTATTTATCCTCCGTACAGGAAGGATATAGAGTACAATGCGAACTGGCACCGTCGAGCGACAGAAAAGCAGACAGCTGTCGAATCCGAGTCCGCGGAGGAGTTGAGTGGAGTATTCAAGGTATCCCAATAGTCTCATATCTTCATTGCTTTCCCCTTCATCAGCGATAGGCATTCCCTGCCCTAACCTAATCTAATTTGTGTTCTCGGTTAGTCGGTTAGCTTTCAAAGGACTGAAAGAGAAGGAAAGATCGGACTAGCATCATCGGACTACTACAAGACATAGACACTTTCTACGCTACGAAGATAGAACGGTACGAGAGTGTTCGAGACGTACTTTCATTCATCGGACTACTTTCTGTTCTGTATCGCTCGCTTATAGTTCTTTCTTCTCTCTTGTGTTGTGGTCGAGTTGGTCTATCGATTCACGGCCGGGCGCACCCTCGCTCGAGTCGATATCGGGATGCACGCGTATCCGTGCCGAGAGAAAGCATTAAGGCGGACTACGTCAATCGCACCAGAAGATGGATGAGTTCCAGTACGAGAGGTGAGAAGCCCTATATACAGGGATAGGCTATTCAACCCTGTATATATATTGGGAAAGATCTGCCCCCATATATATTATTCAGACTGGGACTCGGGAGTAGCTCATTCAGGAGTTGCTCTAGAGACAGTTGTTATTATTGTTTATGCCGGCGAACTCTCTTTCACCCTTCTTTAGTAATTTGTCCCGAACGAATACTTGAAGGAAAGGAACGAGTGATATGATAACGACGTAAGCAGCCGGCTTAGGCGTGTTAGCAGCCTTTTCCGAGTCCGTTCCAGTTGCTTTTGTTGCTCACGTCGCTATCGCACCTTGATGGAAGTCAGAACTTATTACCTCTTAATATTTCCTCTCTCTCTCTCTCTCCCTATCTTATCTTGTTTAGAAAGAGACTTCCGCGTCATTATCATTCGCTCCTAAGGTCGAGCCTATCCTTACTTATATTATAGTCGGCCCTATCTTATCTTGTTTAGTTCGAGCTATCTGGCCTCAGCAACTGATAAGGGTATAGTGAATGGCTTTGGGTAGTACTAATCTAAGAACTCACGTCTTTCTTATATTATATTAATTTCCTCTCTCTCTCCCTCTCCCTTATGGTCGAGCTATTGCATACCCTTACTTTATTTCGAGCAACTTACTTATATTATAGCAATGTCGTTATCACTCGCACCTAAATGTGAAGAAGACTGATCCCTCCCTCGGCCCTTTCCTGAATTCAGTTAATTAGTAGATTTTAGGAGTGCTCCCATACATATTAGACTTAATACGCGGTAGGCCGCCCCTAAAATAAATATAAATTCTGGAGAAGAACGTTAGCTAAAGTTGCTCGACTAACAGGAGTGGGCTAGGCACCTTGCGAATGCCATGTTAGAGGCCTGAAGCAGCAGCCGGGAATAGTTATTATAATAAGTATGCGTTCGGAAACCAAGCTGCTGCAGTTCATTCTCCGGCTGTTCTTTCCTGGTCAAATAATGCCATGAACTGCTTTGGTGCAGCTGGCTCCGCGTATATTATTCCAGTAGCAATGTGAGTCTCATCAGTGTAGGTTGAACCAGCTCGCCGCTTCCTCGTACGAGTCTTATGCAGTAGAAAGAGTCCTTTCATTCAGGTTGTTCGGTTGTGGTTGGTTCCGCACCTTTCTTTCCTCCTCAATTTACTATATTAGATTAGGGAGCAACAAATATCTGATAGAGTCTTCATTCCTCGGACTTATGGTCGAGCCCTCAACTATTCTTTCAGTCGTCCCTTACTTTACTTTAGAGCCCTCCTTTACTTCCTTTTAGTAAATGATATCTTTTCCTCAACTAAACCTAACTCAAATTTAGAGAACAACATTAAGTTAAGTGCACTCGCTACAAAGTCGTGAATTACGAGAGTAAATGTACACCAGACCTGATGCTACGCAGCAAAGTCAAAGATTTTGGTACGAGAGAAACGAACTACTTTGAATTCAAGAAACGAACTACTTTTCAGAGATGTATTTTATGTATTTTCATATACTTTGATATTCTTTCTTTTCACTACTTTTGCGGGACTGAATTGATTGCTTTTTGATAAATTGACTATATTTTAGGCCTTTACTATATTTCGCAAGTATACTGGTAATAATAGGAATGATAATGACGCGGCCGAAAGAACTCCCGGTGCATCGAAGAGAAAGTAGCTCTACTGTGAAGTTTTGGGTCTCACACTTTCCAACTCAACTGACCGCTACGGGACTGCTTCCACAGATTGCACCACTTATAATATAATCATAAGACGACGATAGCCGAATGGTGATAGACCTGCAAGCCCGCTTTAGTCTTCTTTTAAAAGAAAGGCGCCCGGTATCCTTATTCTCGAGTCCTCTATCAACATCGTTTGGTAAAGTCCCGCCCAAAAATATAGTAAATTCCCTAAAACGCGATTGAATATAATATATGCAACTCGAAGGGCTAAACCTAAGACGCAAATCAATGTTAGACCCGATGACCCGCTCTCCTTGTTAGGAAGACTGGGTTGTGCAAGTGAAGAAAAGAAGAAAGGTTTTCCTTAAATGACTATCGGACATATTGATCATCGGCATATTCTCATTAGCCTCACTTCCGGCGCAATGAAGAAGCTCCCTTTTTGCCTTATGTAGGGAAGCAGGCTTAGGTACGCTACTATAGGGGTTAGTAGGTTTTTGAATATAGTTATGAGAAGGCTTACGCCTTGTCCTTTTTTTTTTAATGTTCCAGTTCGTTCTTAGTAGAAGCGGATCCGCATATCAAACCTTTTTTCCATATAGGGCCAGAATCAAACAATAGCTGTGGTTCACAAGTGTTTGTAAGAAAGGGTGGTCTATAACTATACAATTCTATCCTAATCCGTCTGTGAGAGTAATTAAAGTTAAAGGGAGGATGAAAAGTGAAAGGGAAAAAGACTACATGGGCCTTCCAAAAAGAGACAGACCAGAGCCTTCTTCTTCTTTTTTTTATCCGCGAATCCGGTAGCTTAGTTAGTTTCATCAGTTCCAGTAGCTAGACGAGTATCTTATCTTCCGAGCTGGTTTAGCTCCTTTTTATTGAGCTCCGAGTCAATCCCACCTACGGGTTCAAGGAACGAGTATTACTCAGTGAGTGGCTCTACAGGGACTTCTTACTATAAAAAGAACGCAGGTGCCGCCCTATTACTGCTGCTTCTCGTGAATGGGACCCCGAAGACTCAATATGTTCGGTTTCTTTTGGGCATGGTTTCAAGTACGGCATTATATACGTTGATTGTGTTGCAGGTTCCCCGTAGAGGACAGGAGGGGTTCAAGTGAGAAGCATTAGAAAGATCTTTGTAGTTGAGTAAGGGGCAAAACCACTCACTCTTTATTCAAACTCTCCCGTTCCCTAAGCGCGTCGTTATCACTCGCAGCAACAGGTCGTGATTTAAGTAGCTGGAAAATGGTTCCGCATTTACTATAGTCATTTCCTCTTTCCTCTCCCGTATTAAAGAAAATCAGTGCCAGTAGCTCCCGCTTATTCCTCTACAGGGGTCCCAGCCGATGACATTCAATCAAGGAGCGGAGCCTCTAACCCCCTTGTAGGCAGCAGATAGATCTGAATGGCGCCCCGAAGCGGTTGCTTTTTAAGTATAAGATGTTCCGGTTGCTTGTGCGGCCTAAAATAAATATAAATTCTGACTTGGATTCTTTATGAATTTACATGACCTCATCGTCTTTGATAAACAATTTAATTTATTTTAGGGCCCCTAATATAAAAGTAAATTCCTAATATAAAAGTAAATTGTCTCTAGGCACGGAGGCGAGCTCTCGCGAGTCGTACTCTCACTCTACGGTCACGTCATCCAGCACGGGATCCCGAAGCCGGACTCATATGAATAATCTAAATTGCCGGCTACTGCCCGGCCCTCGTCCCATTCTCACTCTACCACATGAGCCTCATAGTCACTCTCGTTCGTTCCTAAACCACTTTCACTTGAGATGGATAGGGGAAGGAAAGAATAAAGCGTCTCTCTCGGGAGGAGATAGATGGCAGGTCTCAGGTAACGGTCGAGATTGGGTTCCGACAGAACAAGTGTTCAGCGAGGGAGGTCCTCAACGGAGAGGCAGATCAGTGGGGAGCAAGCGTCATCTCATGAATTTACTAGATTTTTGGCCACCATACATATAAGTCTTAGTCGTAAATAGCCCCAAAGGCCCTACTTACTATAATTAAGTTCTAATCCGCCTGTATATAATATAAGTTCCTCTGCTATAACTTACTAGATTTTTGGGCAGATAAATAGCCCCTTTGGCCCTACCTGTATATAATATAAGTTCTAATCAGCCTGTATATAATATAAGAGTTGTACCTCGGCTACGCAGAGGCATATAAATAGCCTTTGGGGCTATTTACGACTAAGTAGACTAACTGTATATAATATAAGAGTTGTACCTCTGCTATGCAGAGCATATAAATAGCCTTTGGGGCTATTTACGACTAAGTAGAATAAACCATCTTACTAAAATAGAAAGACCTCTGCTATGCCTCTTTGTGAGTCGAAAATAGACCCAAAGGCTATTTCTTCTACTCAGCATAGCTGAGGTCTTTATATTATAGTAAGAGGGATTAGTCTACGCCTTTGGGGCTATTTATCTCCTTAGCCTTTGGGTCTATTTTCGACTCAAAGA
>NW_027432389.1:0-2114 GCF_044706935.1 Curcuma longa
TAAGGGGGTGTTTGGTTGAGGGTTATCCTTGATAACCTTGGTTATCTGCTCAAGGTTATCAATGATAACCTTGTTTGGTTCAGGTTATCAAAGATTCCTGGGTAATACAATATTACTGTCACGTCAGCAAAATGGGTTATAAATCCGGAATCTGATAACCTTAGCAGGGTAAGGTTTTTCATAATTTCGGGGTTAAGAATAAATTTATTCCCAAAATATCCTTCAATATTTATCATTTAAGACAAAAATAACCTTATACATGTATCAAATTTCAAACTGCCCTAAATCCATTTTTGCCTAACTCCCGAATCGCCTCAGTTCCGCTACCTTCGTTTCTGTTCTCCGCCGCGTGGTTTCAAAACCCTAGCGACTCCTTCTCGCACCTGTTCTCCCCTCACCGACGGCGATCGTGGGAGCTTGTGTACGTGGGCAAGCGAGTGAGCAAGAGGAGCTTCTACAATTCGGGTGAGAGATTTGCTTGTTTGATTCTTTCGAAACAAGGATTTTTGGAGTGATTTCCGTTTGATCTGTTGATGTGTTGTCTTTTGAAACAAAGTTTTTTGGAGTGATTCTGTGCTTTTCTCTCTAAACTCTTGCAAGTGATGGTGTAAGAGGACGCCGGCGCCGGTGATGCACACCTCCGCCCTCAACCAGTGGTTGCCGCCGCCGCCTCCACCAAGTGGTTGGATCGGCGACCGGTCCAGGCCTTCATGGTCCTCGCTCTGCTCCTCTAGTCGGCTGCAGCCTTAATTTTTCTCTTTTCAGCATTATTTTTATTTCAAAATTGCAAATTCTAACTCGTTAATTTTAAAAAACGTAGCTTTGCCAAACTTCTCCGTTGACTTTATTAATCTTTATTATAACACTAGATAGTGTCATTACAACATATCGAAGCAACTGATTTATTCATTGTAATATATCATCATTTCGTATTAGAGTTCATTATTCAATTTTTTTTATTAGAGCCCTTTGAAAACTACAGTCACTGGCGTTGAGATGTTTAAGAAGATCTTGGATCATGGACAGGTAAGTAGTTAATTTTGTTGTTTATTATGTTTCATTAGGCTTCCTTAGAAGATATATAATTTTGATCTTATCTAGGCTGGTGGTGACAATGTTGGCCTCTTACTACGTGGGTTAAAACGTGGAGATGGCAGGTGAGTAATAATTTTCATGATTTTTCATAATTTTCTTGGATCAAAACTTGACTTCAAGACATGCTTTTGTGTTCTTATGATTTGAATTTCAGTTATGTGTCAATTGGCCACTTATTGTTATTAACAAGTGTAGGTAGTGAGCAAGCCGGGTACAGTAAAGACATATACCAAATTTGAAGGAGAGATATATGTATTGACAAAGGATGAAGGAGGTCGTCACACTGCTTTCATCTCAAAATACAGTGCCCAGTTTTACTTGAGAACTGCAGATGTTACCAGAAGAGTTATTCTTCCTGATCGTATCAAGATGGTAATGCCTGGAGATAACGTCTCAGCTACTTTCGATCTTACCGGACTAGTATTATTTTAAAACTAGTAGGCTTATTGCTGTGCTTTTGTAGTTGTTGGGTGTAATACAATCTTTTTTCAAAGGTTTCATGTACACATTTGTATTCTTGTGGATTTAAGTTATGGTTGTCTGAATTTTTCATTTTGTGTTTGTGTGAAACTAACTTTGTTAAAGAGTAGCATATGTCAAGTAATATTTTGTCACAGACAATATTTATTCAATTTCTAATCAGTTTTTGATTTATTCAATTCGATCGATTCAGTTTTGCTCAAATACTTATCCTGATTTGTTAGAGCCCATCTTCAGATAATTTAAAATTTTAAATTTTAGAATATGTATTATAATTAATAATTTAATTTAATTTTAAAAATAATTAAATATTAAATTAATTTAGTTGTAAAAATGATTATAGTTGAACTAGGGGTAATATAGTAAATGTTAAAGTAAGTAATGTATTAAAACCTTCAAACAAACAAGGTTTTATCTTATTACCTAGGATTAAATCAAACAACATTAGATTATGTTTTATTCCTCATAACCTTGGTTATGTGATTTACCAAGTAATCACATAACCAAGGTAATCACAGATGTACCCCAACCAAATGCAC
>NW_027432390.1:0-6373 GCF_044706935.1 Curcuma longa
CTTGGACTTTTGACCATCTCACATCAAATGTTCGATCCTCCATGACCCACATGGACTTAACACCTCATTTGACTTAACACCTCATGCCAACTCCCCATTGGACTTCCAACCATCAAATGTCTGATTAATCATGACCCACTTGAACTTCTCCACTATCAAATATCGGGTCAACCTTGACCTACTTGACATCTCACTCAATAAACTAACATATTGATCAAACATCAAAACTCAAATTTAAGTCAAAATGAGCTTGGTCAACCTTGACTAGAAGCGGTTTGAACCAATAATCATTCCATTGTAGATCATGATGACATGTTCATCCATGGGGGTACCACACAGAGTGAAAGTGACCAACTAGTGGGCCACCATCATCAGGGTACTTTTGTTGATGTCCTAGGTACGTGCCTCACATTTCCTACAACACTGCACAACACTGCCATGGGGACCCAACTTACTTCCCCTCTAATTCGTAGGCCATCTCAAAATTCTATTGTTGGAAGCCTCCCAACATCTATTTCCTCATTATACTCCTTGTTCGTGGCCTCCCTACTGCTCAACATCATCAAGCATGCACCCACTTGCCACTCTTGCTGTTAAAGCCAATTTATAGAGTTTAACAACTAACAAGTTTGTTTAATGTCGGACTGAGGATGTTTGTGTTGAAAAGTTAACGGGGAATGGATGAACATTATTTCTAATATGATTAGGAATATAGTCCTACATTGGAAGGGAATAATGGATGAAATTAGCTCAAATATGAATGAGAGAATAGTCACATATTAGAATAGTCACATAGGGTGCAAATTGAGAGCCTGAATTACATTAGATCTAGTTGGCATATGTTCGAGTATGACCTGTGCGCATTGAATATCAAACCAATTGAAATAGAAATTTGTCAAGAAATCTATCCAATGTTTTTCCATTATTTTTCTATCACCTCAAATCTAAAATAGATACATTAATGGTCATGACTTAGAACGGTTGGCCATTAATTAAGTGCTAGTTGTTGGTGTTTTGAATTAGCCAATAAAGGGCAGTTAATGATCAAATAATGATCATTGACAAGAGTAATGACTATCAAAATTTCAAGCCTATAAATAAATGCTCTTCCTTGGGCATCAGTAGTCAAAGCATCAAAAATCCTTCAACCATCAGCAATCACTCTTCTTCCCCACTATTGTTCCTCCACCTCTTGCTTTTGGTGATAGCATTCAGGTATAATATACAATTCACCACCAACAATCAATGCTTGGTTACTAAGTTGACTTGTGTGCAAGTGTGACCTGTGTGGATTGAATGTCGAACTAAATTTGTCAAGTAACCTAGCCAATGTTTTGCCATGATTTCCCTACCACCTCAAACTTGAAACAGACACATTAATGGTTGCAGTTTAAAACTATGGACCATTATTAATCGAGTGTTAGTTGTTGACATTTTAAATTAGCCAATAAAGGGCAGTTAATGGTCGAATAATGATCATTCAGTGGTAGGAGTAATAACTATAAGAATTTCAAGCCTATAAATAAAGGATCTTCCTTGGGTAGTAGTAATCAAAACATTCGAAATCCTTTATCCATCAGCAACCACTCTTCTTCCCCACTATCGCTCCTCCACCTCTCACCTTCGATGATAGCGTTTGGGACAATGTTTAGTTCACCATGAACAATCAATGCTTGATTGCTAAGTGGTTGAGCTGTTATATTCTAAGAAATAGATGTTTATTTAAGCCTCTAAGCATCGCCGGAGAGAGGTGAATTTGTTTTAAGAAAATTTTGTTAAATGCATACCTTCACAGTTCAATATTTGACTTACTGACTTGGCCTCCTACGTCAGTAGCAGTCTAGCCTCCCGAGTTACTCGACAATTCGACCTCCTGACTTTTCGACTTGGTCACTCGAGTACTCTAACCTAGCTTAACTTCTTGAGTTGTCTAGCCACTAAGACTATCATTCTTTGGCTCGACCAAGTGTTCTGAGTTCTCCTATTTGGCATTGTCTCTTGAGCTGCCCGACTCAACTTTATCTCCTGAATCACTCTTTAACCTTCCAAGTCATCTAATAGCTTAGCCTCCCGAGTCAACCTTTAGCTCGTTTGTCGAGTACTTCACCCTGACTAAGTATCTTGAACACTCTTGACCCAAATTGGTGTCCTGAGAACTCTTGACTCGGATTAACATTATGAGCTCTTCAGCCTTTAGCTTGCTTATCAAGTACTACACCCCGACCAGGTGTCTTGAACACTCTTGATCCAAATTGGTGTCTTGAGAACTCTTGACTCAGATTAACATTATGAGGTCTTCTACTCAGCCATCTCTTGAGCACTTCGACTCATCTCAGTTCCCGCTTGACTTGACTTCCCAAGAATTTCAATCCAGAACATGTATTCTAAGTGATGTATTTGGAGATAACTTGTCCAAGAAACCACCTCCTTCTCCTCCCTTGCACAGTCCAACTATCCTCCTCGAGGGGCCACTTGACTAACGCTCTGATACAGGAGCTCCCTCTATTGGATGCTATCTTGCTGAGTTAGTTTTCTTTGACCTCAACCTCCGACAATTCCTAACAATTGCAACCACCATACTCAACTACTAAAATCGCCCTTGGCCTAATAGTCGAAGATGAGGGCGAACTTGGTCGATGACCTGACCACACTTGATGTATGATTCAATTGTTGTCACCTCTAGCACCCACTCATGTTGTCCGACTAACTGATCCCAACCCTCTACACATACGACAGCTTGAGTGGCCAACATGTCAAGTCACGGGGATATTCCTTTCTATCGGCTATATAATGTTCAACAACAGCAGGTGAAGGTATGATTTTTCTTCTTGTGTATGGAGGCCACTCTTCTCTCTAGAATTACTCTTTTCTTGCACACCCGCGAGCCCTTAGTTTCTAGCCCAGTATTGAATTAATCGTTGGAGGGGTCATGTCGGCCATGCGGGCGTTCGCTAATGTGTGTTGATTTGTAGAACTCTGATTCTAGGTCGATCGAACGACAAACACAGGTACAACTCCAAAGGAAAGGAGAACAGAGGAGCTCGAGTGCGCTGAGGACATCATCTATGGGAACATCTCCATCCTCAATGCTCTTGGGCCCCACTTTGCTAACACTAAACTCCAACTGTCCACTCACTTTGGGAATATCTCTGCTCTACTAACGTAGAACTCCAATCGTACACTCACTTTGGGAACATCCTTGCTCTACTAACACATGACTCCAACCATACACTCATTATTGAGAATATCCATATTGGGAAGATCCACACTCTGATAACACAGAACTTCGATCGTGCATCTGCTATTGGGAACAATCCCTCTCTGGAAACATGATTCCAACTGTGCACTTACTTTGGGAATAACCGTGTTAAGAACATCCTTGCTCGCCTTACTCTTACAATGACACTCTCTTCTAAGAGGTTTTCTTAACTCTATATGTCTCATCAACATCATTGTCTTTTAATCGGACTTCGCTCGACTTGCTTTTCAATCCGAGTTGGAAGGGGACATGTAATGTACTCAGAGATAACCGGTCCGGGAAACCACCTCCTTCTCCTCCCCCGCGTGGTCTAGCTATCCTCTTCGAGGCATCGCTCGGCTAACACTCAGATACAAGAGCTCCCTCTAGTGGATGTTCTCTTGTAGAGATGGTTCTGTTCGACCTCAACCTCTGATAATTCTTGATAACGATAATCATCGTACTTAGCTGCCAGAACCACCCTTGGCCCGACATGATGGAATAGATTTTCTAACATGAATTCTACAATTTTATGAACTTAGCAAAATAGAAACGTACAAGATCTAGTATCATTGAAAATATAGCAGCGGATTAAATAAATTGAAATAGACGATGGTGAAATAAAGATGACTTGAATGCAACAGAATCGCCATCGTCTTTGAGTTGTCCATGAAGTCAAGATCCTACAGGAGAAGAAGAATAAGGGTAGGTCTTTTGTAGGAGTTAGAGTGACACCGTCGTAATCTTCTCACCAATAGATAGCAAAGAAGTCTGTCAGACTACTTAGGGGACCATGCCCTATTTATAATGAAACTCAATCCGTTTCAGCCCATCAATAATAATAGTGCGGGTTAACGAGTTCTACACATGTAAACTCACATCCAATAATACAAACCCTCAATAACCATTAATTAAATCACTTAATGAGATTGTACTATAATGAAATAATGCTTACAAACAACATGTAAGCCCACTAAATAGTGAGATAAAATTCAACACAGCAATCGAAGATGAATGCGACACCTAGCCAACGGTCCAACCATGTCAGGTGTACGACCCAACCATTGTCCCCTCTGGTGTCCGACCTCGCATCACCCGACCAACTTATTTCCAGCCCTCTACTGGTGGGTATGTGATATGTATGACAGCTTGCGTGGATAGCGTGTTAAGCCATGGAGATATTCCCTTCTGTTCTATGACAGTAGGTGAAGGTATAGTTTTTCTTGCATACGGAGGCCACTCTTCTCTCTAGAAATACTCCTTTCTCGTGCACCCGTGATCCCTCAATCTCTAGCTCAGAGCTGATTGGATCGTTGGATAGGCCACGTCGATCACACCGACACTCATTGACGCATGTTGATTCGCAGGTGTTCCGACCAAAGAATGTGGATGAATGAGCCACCGATGATTGGGCGAAGATGAGGACGACGACTATGTAGACTCTGACTAAAGAAAAAGTCCCTGAACTTGAAGAACTCACAATAGGGATTAGAATGGGGTTAAGACAAACCTTGGTGAGGTCTCCGATGCCCAAGTTAGTAGGAGATTCTTCAATGGAGAAGATACAAGGAAAATGCATTTTTTTTTCTTTTGTGCCTACCTGTGCTTGTGAAAGTGGACTTCCTTTTATATTACTGTTGATCTCCACGTTTTTGTTACATGCACCGTTGTTAATCATAGTTTGGTCATGGAGAGGCCATGTGGCCTGATGTTCTCCGTTTCATTTTGGAGCCAGTATAATAGTGCCACGTCCTCCCACATTTTCTGTATTTGTCAGGGGGAATGACCAAGCAGCGGTTCCAGAGTGTAGTTGGGGGTGAAAGAGCCAGAGGGCCAAGCTAAAAGACGTAAGGCGTGGCCGCGGTGAGGGTATCGGGCTTAATTGAGTTGAGGGTGTCGGGTGTGATTGAGTTGAGGGTATCGGGCGCGATCGAGTTGAGGGTGTTGGTTATGACCAAACTGAGGGTGTTGTGTGTGATCGAGTTGAGGGTGTCAATTGTGACCGAGCTATAGGTGTCATACGCGACCAAGCTGAGGGCGTCGATCGCGGCCGAGCTGAGGATGTTGGGCGTGATCGAGCTGAAGATTATCAGTTGATTTGAGGATGTTGGACATGATATGTCATACTACGAAACCCCTTAACTACACTAATGCAAGATAGAGTAACTCGGATCGTCTCTCTTCTTCAGCAAAAGGTGGAATCTGCTACCCCAGTGGTTCCACACGGTCGACTCCACGATCATTTGTGAGGAAGTAAATTGAAAAATTGCAATTGACCACTACAAGGGAGGAAACTCGGATCATCTCTCAAAGAATGTAGTTGATGCATGATAATCCTAAGATCAAATTATTTAGAAATGGGGTTGGTTTTGAATCAATTCTAAAGCTTAAAACAGGGAATGGAAATAAATGAAATCAATAAGAATGGAAGTTCATTAAACTACAACGTGAAGGAAATGATAGCAAACATGAAGTAATGCATTAAAGGAAATGTGAACATGTTAAACTACAATAGTAAAGGAATTCATGGAACCGTAAAAGAAGCAATCTAACCTAATCTAAACTATGCACATTCCAACCAAATAATAATCTATCACTACCTTGAATTGAATTAAAGCATTGCAAGAAGTCTAAAGAACTTATCTAACGAACTTAAATGCAACAACTAAAATAACACAATTGATTTGGGGATTTCATCGAACACCTAATGCAGAAAATCTTAAACATGGGAATTTGGTCTATGTAGATGAACGTGACTGATCGGAGAAGGGAAAGCCCAAGCTTCGGTCGGCGTCAATGGAGGAGATGATGAGATCAGTAGAGAAGGGAATCCCCTTGACCCTGTGGTGAGATGATGCCCGGATGATGGCTGGTTGTGGATGGGATCGGTTGAAGGGCTGCCGGTGATGAAGGAGGAGTGGATCTTGCATCGGTTGGAGGAGGAAGGATCGCCGGTGGAGGAAGGCCCGATGGGTAATGGCTGGATGTGCGATCGGAGAAGGGAAGCCCCTTAATTCGTTGGTGGTGGTGGTGGTGGAGATGGCGTGCTCCGGATTGCGTCGGGGATGAGACTGAGATGGTGGGCGTCGAGGGTGCTGCAGCCGGATGGAAGCTTGAGATCGGTGGTAAGATGAT
>NW_027432391.1:0-8685 GCF_044706935.1 Curcuma longa
TAATAATAAGTTCCCTGATGGAGTTCCTGTTGCTACTGTAGAATCAGTTGGTGCTAAAGTAGAAAAGACTACCTTGTTGCAGTTCCTCTTGTTGATGGGTCTTCGGATGTTAGAGTTCCCAGTAGTGCTCCTGTTGGTGAGTACATTGCTGCTGATGGTGCTGGTGAAGTTGACTCTGGTGATGCTGGTGATGCTGGTGAAGTTGACTCTGGTGCTACTTTTAATCCTAGGGGTGTTGCTAAAGTAGACTCTTCCGTTGCTGCTGCTGTTGATGCTTTGGAGTAAAGGATTTCAGCCTTAGGAGGCTTAGGAGTAGGGATATAGAAAGCATTCCTTAGGGTACTCGGCTGTTGAGTAGGGCACAAAAGTAGGTCTTCGGCTGTTGAGTATCCTATAGTTGCTAGTGTTCCTGCTTTAGTTCCTAGTGTTGCAGACTCCTGAGTAAAGGAAGTCCTTAGGCACAAAAGTCTAAGGCAATTTCCTTAGTACGCCTTTGAGTTGTTAACCCATAGTATAGGCTTTTGAGTTGCTAATTTGAGGCTCCTCTTTTGAGTCGGGGTAAAGAAAGAAAGCACCTTAGGCTTCGGCTGTTGAGTCAGCACCTGCGGCTTCGGCTGTTGAGTCAGCACCTTAGGCTTCGGCTTCAGCACCTTAGGCTTCGGCTCTTGAGTAGGGCACACAAGAAAGCATCTTCGGCTTTTGGAGTAGCTTTGGAGCTCTCACTTCAGTAGTCACTGTTCCTAGGGTTGCTATTGCAGTTCCCGTTCCTAGGGTTGCTACTACTGCTGTTCCTGCTTTTGAGTCTGAGTCTAGTGTAGCTGCTGTTGGTGAGTCCACTATTGTAGCTGCTGTTGGTGAGTACATTGGGGCTGCTGATGCTTTTATAGTTGCAGCTGTTTTAAGTACTGACTTCTGGTGATGCTTTCCTTTGAAGGAAAGGATAGTGCTGCTGTTGAGGCTTTCGAGTCGTTGCTAGGGATGCTGCTGTTGAGGCTTTCGAGTCCAACGTCGCTAGGGATGCTGCGGGTGATGCTAGTGTTACGGCTTTCCTTTCCTTTGAGTTAAGGATGTAGCTACTGATGTTGCCACTATTAAGGGCTGCCTTTGGAGTTCCTATAGTTGCTGCTGCTGTTATGTTAGAGTCGCTAGTACAGTTGCTCCTGGGGCTACTGCAGTTAGTGAGTACATTGGGGCTAGGGCTGACGCTCTTGGGGCTTGAAAAGCTACTCCTAAAGGAGAAGCCTATCTTGCTTTAAAAGTTAGGGACAAAGTAGACTCACTCGCAGATGGGGCAGTTGCAGATGGGGCAGTTCGGGCTTGAAAAGTTAGGGATGCTAGAGTTGCGGCTGCTAGAGTTCTTCCTACTGTATAATCCTCTGTTGAGGCAAAAGTAGTTCCTAAACCTAAAGGAGTAGAAGACTCCGGTGATGCAAAAGGTCTTCCTAAAGTAGAGAAATCTGGGGCTGCTAAAGTAGCTAGGGATGCTCCTCTTGAAAAAGTGACTGGTGCTAGGGATAGGGATGTTGCTTCCTTAGTTGCTAAAGGAGATCCTGCTTTTGGGGATAGAGGCAAGCATAGGGATGCTGCTCGGGCAGTTCCTACTAAAGGAGAAGACTCTGTTGATGCTAAACTAGATAAAGGAGAAACCCACGGAGCGGTGGGGCTTAAAAAGTAGATAAAGTAGAAGACTCTGTTCCCGCTAAAGGCGATAAAGTAGAATCTTCTGGTGCTGTTGCTTCATCAGAGTTGTTCCTCTTCTCTTGAAAAAAGGAGTTCCTACTCTAGAATCATATGGGGCTGGTCAGTTGGTGACAAAGTAGAAAGAATCTGGGGATATGCTTCCACAGTTGCAAAAGTAGACTCAGTTGGCGCTGGTGCTGTTGGGCATAAAGTAGAGGAATCCTCTGGGGATGCTTCCACAGTAGCTAAAAAAGTAGAAGAAGCCGGGGAGCCAAAAGGCGATAAAGTCGTCTCACTTACATACACACTCTTTTCATGGTTTTGAGTAATACACACTTGATGGTTTTGAGTAGCAGATTTGTTCCTACAAAAGTAGAGAAAGGCGCTCCTATTGGTTTCCACTTAAGGGGTGACGACTACGGCTCTTGGGGGGTTCCAGTTTAAGGACAGACACCTTTTAAGGGTGGCACTTAAGGTTGTTCACTTAAGGGTTGACATTAGCTTAAATAAGAGATCAAGATAAAGGGGACACTGTTGAGGGGACAGCTGATAAGATAGAGTCCCGGAAAACAGCCACTTTAGGGTTCCAATTGAGGCACCGAAAGGGTTACAGTTCAGGAAGAAAACTCACACTTGAAGAGAGGGGTTCCAGTTTAGGGTTGACGGGTACGGATAAAGAGTATATTTCCTTGATATTACTATCTAAATAGTATTTACTTACTATTGCTATCATAAGCTAGAAAAGTAGTGAACTCTACAACAGCGACTAAAGAGTATGCTACCCATCTTAAAAAAGAGAGTACTATCAGAGCAAGAGGGAAAGCCATACTCAGAAGTTTAGTCATCAGAGCAAGAGGAAAGCTATTCCTTGAAAACAGACATTTAAGGTAGGCTACCTAAGGTATGTGTATACAGCTCTCACTTCAGAATATGTTCGGGCTTGAAAAGGAGTTCCTAAAGTAAGTAGAATCCTAGGGGGCTCCAAAAGGAGATAAAGGGAGACTCCTCCTGCATCTGTTGCTTGAAAAAGTATATCCATTCGGGGCTTTTGAACCAGAATCAGGCCATAACTTTATAAAATCTGCTAAAGTAGTTCCTAAAGGAGAATCCTCGGGGGCTGCTAAAGGAGTTCCTGATGCTAAAGGAGTTCCTGATGCTAAAGTAGTTCCTGATGCTAAAGTAGTTCCTAAAGTAGGAAGATTCTGGGGCTGCTAAAGGAGAGAAAGGCGGGGCTTCAAAAGTACTTCCTAAAGGAGAGAAAGTAGGTACTGCAAAAGTTATTCCTAAAGTAGAATCACTTGGCGCTGGGGCAGTTCGGGATTTCAAAGTTGGGGACAAAGTAGACGACTACCTTGGGGCTCGGGCAGTTGCTCCTAAACTAGATCCTGCTTTTGGGGATAAAGGAGACTCACTTCGGGCTACAAAAGGAGAGCCATTCGGGGCTTTTTAACCTCTAACTTCAGAATCAGTTACATTGGTGAGTCTGTTGGGGATGTTGAGCTATCACTTAGGGCTTTTAGAGATAGATGGCACTCGGGATACGTTGTTGATGATCCCACTGGTGCTAAAGTAAATGAGGATACTGCTCCTACTGGTGCTTCTGTTGCTTTTGGAACTGTTGCTAAAGGAGACTACCTTGTTCCTTCTGTTGCTTTTGGAACTGTTGCTAAAGGAGACTCCGTTCCTAGGGTTGCTATTGCAGTTACTGTTCCTACTGTTGATGCCTGTTCCCGTTCCTAGGGTTGCTACCACTGCTGTTGCAGTTGCTACTGGTGCTGGGTCTTCGTTCGGTGACCCAGATGCGAGGCTATTTATATAGGTGAGCCGATAGGCGATTAATGGAACACCCAAACTTAAATCTAAGATAAACGAAACCTCAAAACAATAAAGTATTAGTCTATAACTAGCCCTTTTGATGCTTAACACAACGACCACTGCAAAGGTCATCAACTCCTCTTCCATTCACTCCTCTGTTCTGGAAGTTGCTGGCAGATCTACTTCTTTCAGTACTGGATTTGCTGTCAACTCTTATCCTAGAAATGACGCTTTCACCCCTCTCTACTCCTGTAATTACTTCCATTCTGCTTCAAGCAGACCGATCCTTGGTACTCAACCCCACCCAGTTCTTCTATACCTTGGCTCTCTTTCAGTACTCGATTTCCTTTCGTATGTCTTTGTTGCTGTCCTGAACCTGGCATTGCGCTCCTCTGGTCTGCATCTTTCTTCCCGTCCTGCACCCGCCCAAACCGCGCGCACCCGTTCTGCAGTTGAACTCCTCTGGTCTGTAGTTGAGCCCCATGCCTTTGTTCCCGTCCTGCACCTGGGATTTCTCTAATTCAAAACTACGAAAGATCCAGTTACTTATATTACTGCAGTTGAGGTCGGTACTCGATACCTGAGCTCTTTTATAGTTGATGCTCTACGGGTACTAGAAAAAGAAAAGAGAGGAACGCGGCAGGCGGGACTACTAGAGGAACGCCTTAGCGGGTCAGAGCGGGTCAGGGCTCACGGGATAAGAGTAGCTCTACAGGAAAAGACAAAACGGGCTTTCCTCACCAGGAAATGTTATATAGTATGGCCTTGCTTATAAACTCCACGTACACCGCTCCTTGCGTTTAAACTACCAGTAAGACCGTCCTTCGGTTCAAACTACAAGGGAAAATTAAGGAACGGACAAATTGAGACAACTCTGTGGCACAGCCACAACGCGAAAAACAATTCCTCTATAAGCAAACACGCCCCAAAACGGAGTTAGGCACTCCTCTTGGGGCAAACCGGGCCCTAATAGGGAAACCAAATTGGCAAATTACTTCCTTACCTCCCCCCTCCCCCCTCCGGGGGTTCCTCACTAAGGAAAAGGGGTAAAGGACATACCTAACACTTAAGAGTTGAGTTGCGAGCAACAATTATACTAGGCGAGCAATGTCATCAAGAAAAGTAAAGGAGAGGAAAGACCTATATCAGCATCACTAGACCTCTCACTTGAAGCTCTTTTAGTAGCGGCCTTTGCAAAAAAAGCTTTTGACTTACTCGTTTACTTCCTTCTCTTCTTGCTCTTGAGTAAAAAACAAAGGATGTTACTCCTCCTACTACTTAAGGTGTACCTATTGAGTAGAATACTGGTACTGCTGCTACTGCTTTTGTGAGGCTATTGGAGTTCCTGCTCTTGCAGTTACCTACTGGTGCTATTGAGTACAGCGTTGGTGAGTCTATTGCTGCTACTCTTGAGGCTTTAGAGTACACTACTACTACTCCTCTTGAGTACATTGCTGCTACGGGGAGTGAGGACATACTTCCTTATGGTGGTGCCGCTTTTGAGTCCGACAGTTAGAGTAGTGCGTTGCCATTGAGGACACTAGGGATACTGCTCTTGGGAAGCACAGGGGTGCTGCTATTCTGACTTTCGAGTAGAGAGGAGTGCCGCTCTTGGTGCTGAGGCACAGTAGGAATGCTAGTGGCGCTTACCCGTACTCCGACTTCCCTTTGGCGCTGACCTGTACAATAGCCTAAATATACTACTTGACCCTGGTTGTCCTTGCTGCCCGGGTTGTCCTTGCCCCGGTACTGAGCGGCCCTAAAGAAAAGCAAGGAAGGAATTACGCGGGCAATCCCAAACTGACCTGGGCCAGGAACAGAACAGCTACTACACGGCCACTCCTAAATAAGCTGGGGAGAGCAAAGGAAAGCAAAACAAATAATAATACTGTATACCCCGAGGGGAAGACACCTGGAACGGCCCTAAAGAAAACTAAGGAAAGCATACAATCCCCAGCCCCAGAAGTTAAAACCCCTACAGCACACGAGAGAAGAAGAAAAACTATTACAAGCCCTATGGCTAGCAAGAAAACCTACTTGAGAGAGGTACCTGAAAGAAAAGGGGTATAACACTTAACACTGAAAATCTCACTCTTGAAAAACCGAGCTTTTGAAGCTGTTGAACGAAATGCGGCTGGCTGCTGATGCTGTTACTAGAGCTAGGGATCCTAGCGCGGCTAGTGCTGCTACTCTTACTAGTGCTCCTACTTGGGTGGGGCTCTTACTCTTACTTACTACTCGTACTACTGGGGCTTTAGAGTACACGAGGACTGCTGACGCTTTTGAGTAGACTGCTGCTCCTGATGAGGCTTTCGAGTACACTACTACTACTACTGGTACGGATATTGAGTACACTGGTGCTACTGCTCTTGGGAAGTAAAGGGGGGCTGCTATTCTTAGTGAGGACAGAGTTCCTGCAGTTCCTGAGGACAGTAGGGATACTGGGGCTGTTCCTAGTAAAGCTGATAGTCGGGCACAACACAAGGAAGGGCGGAACGCGAAAACACCGTGGTTTGAGCCTAACCTCTCTTTTCCCTAAGGAAATGGGACTGAAGGGCGACTAAAGTTGATCTCGTATAGTGACAAACCATTAAAATTGGCAATTGGCACAGATAAGACTAATCAGTAGATTACTTGCGAGCAACTCTCTTGCGAGCAATACATCCAGTAGTCGTAAATAGAGGAACTAAATACTTATACCCATCACTTGAAGCTGAAGCTTAAGTTGCTTCAAAAGACTTATTAAAACAAAGACCACTATAGACTACACTGCTCATGCTCCTACAGAAGAGGACACTGCTCATGCTACTGCTACTGAAGCTACTCTTCCTATTGAGACAGACGCTGCTACTACTCCTGAGGCTACAGAGGCTACTACTGGTGCTATAGTCTTACCGCGGCGGCAACTAGTACGTCTGGTAACTTCTTTCTTTGCAATAGCAGCAAAACACTATATATATATATATAAGAGGAGAGCCCTTTCCCTAAGTGTCCAGCTCTTTTTTTAGAAGCCTAAAAAGTTATACTTTTTTTGAGCGACTAAGTAAAAAGCTTCTTTTGATAGGTATAATTCTGATTATGTGGCAGTATGTCCTTTTATCCTTTTCTTGATTCTTCCTTTTAGTATTGCTCGCAACAGAGTTGCTCGCAACTCTTTTCCTCAGTAGGACCCTTTGCTTTGGATTTACTATCCTTCGCAGTAGCTCCCATTTGTTTGTGTTGTACCCGTTTAGTGAACTCAAAAGTCGTTTAGTCGTAAATAGCCCCAAAGGCTATTTATCTGCTCTGCAATGTAGCAGAGGTATTTATATTATAGTAAGGCGGATTAGTCTACTTAGTCGTAAATAGCCCCTTTGGCTATTTATATGCCTCTGCGTAGCCGAGGTACTTATCTTATATTATATACAGGCTGATTAGTCTACGCCAAAGGGGCTATTTATCTTCTTGGGGCAATTTATCTCCTTTATATTGATTTTAGGCTCATAAGCCGAGTCCCTACTCGACTCTCAAGTGTAAGACCCTCTAACCGTAACAATGGGAACTGTAAGAGTATCGCCATTGGCCTCTAAAGGTTCAGCAGTGGCAGCAGTGTACTCAGTAGGAGCATCCCTAGGAACAGTGTACTCAGTAAGACCAGTATCCCTAAGAGCAACTAAAGTAGGAATACTAGTACTAGCAAGAGTGACTTTTAAGGCAGGAAACTTATATTATATACGCCTCAGTAGGAGCATCCCTAGGAACAGTGTACTCGAAAGCAGCAGCTACAGTAGACTTCTTCCCTACATGAGCAGTACCAGTGTACTGTAAAGCCTTATTTACTCCGTATTTAGTTTAGTACCTTCTTTTAAGTGAACAACTTGCGCTACTAAAAATGGAGCAGATGAGAGGTATGATTCAGATTCTGGGAGTATGTCTTTAGTTGGTTTTCTTAATGACTCCTCTGTATGTATTGCTCGCTTAAGAGTTGCGAGCAACTCTTTAACTCAGTAGGAAGCGTAGCGAAGGATTGACTATCCAAAGCAGAAGCGTGTCTGCGCTGCGTAGTCTAATAATTGTGTACTCTAGGAAGCACGCCTCTTTAGGACCAGTGGCAAAGCCTCACCAGTAGCATCCCCCATAGGAACTGTAAAAGCAACTCCCTAAGTGAGTGACAGCTCAAGAGCATGAACAGTAGGAACTAAAGTAACTTTAGCAACTGAGGTATCCCTATAGCTAGACTGAACTTTAGCCCCAGTGGGAACAGTAACAGCAGCCCCTATCCCAGCACCACCAGAAGCAACTATCCGAGCAGCTGCAATAATGTACTCAGCTCCAGCGGCTACAGTGTACTGAGCGACAGCAGCACCCCTCTACAGTAAAGGAGTACCAGTGTACTAGTAAAGAGCAACCCCCTCCTTCTTTATTTCCTCTAAGAGCAGTAGCAGTGTACTCAGTAGCTGTATTTCTCCTTTAGTAAGTTTTCAAGCCCCAACTTGCTTGAGCTAGTAAAAGAGCTTCTTTTGAGAAGTATGTTCATGATGCTTCTTTTGAGAAGTATGTTTATGATGATGGTATAAGTGTTTCCTTAGTTCGAGACTTGATTCTTCCTTGATGTATTGCTCGCTTAAGAGTTGCTCGCAAGTAATCTACTAAGTAGCGACCGTATGCTACAGAGAAATCTGCAGCAGAGTGGAGTTGCCTTCTCTGGTTGTGCTTTTTTCCCCTTGAGTTAAACTCGAAAGTCGAAGCCCTACTTGTCTATTGCCCTACTGAGTCGGCTCCTAAGTATGTGAATCCTTTCCTCGAAAGGCGGCAACCCTAGCAAGAGGAACAGGAACTAGTATACCTCCAGTAGTAGCATCCCTAGCACCAGTAACTGCACCAGCAGCAGTAGCAACAGTGTACTCCAAAGCATCAGCTACAGTAGACTTACCTAGATGAGCACCAGTGTTGTACTCTAAAGCGTCACCAGTAGGAAGAGTAACTGCCAAGGCATCGCCGTCTCGTAGTCTGAAGTGCCCGCTCCTTTCGTGAGAGCTCTAAAGGCAGGAGCACTCCTAGTACCAGTCTTTACAGTCTACTCTTTTCTCTATCCGTATTTAGTTTCTTAAGTTTAAAAGGAACTTTAGCTTCAGCAGCTTCAGCTTCAGCTGGGTATGATTATGTCTTTACTGCCTTTTCTTAATTCTTTCTGTCTTTATTGCTCGCAAC